>NC_134485.1:282846570-283009070 GCF_040206685.1 Ascaphus truei
TGCCGTGATCCGGATCCTTATACGTCACCGTGGACCCGCATTTCTGCCTCAGTGTGAGTGTCCGTCTCCCCCTGTCAGTTTCTTGATAGTCCTCTATGGCGATTTCACTTATAACCATTTGGAGTGTTATTATTTTCTATTTTTTATATTGATTGATTATATTCGTTTTTATTGTATTTTATGTGTTATACTGTTTAGGGTATTATATATCTCAGAGGTCATACGTATGGTCACTGAATCTGAGCTGTATAACAATTTGAGCTGAGGTGGGGTTGGATCCTCTCAGTATTATTTGTGTATTTTTTATCATTAAATGACAATTACTTAATCCCTGGTGCGCATTTGTGCATTTTTCTTATTCTGTTTTTCAGGGTGTCCTCCCCCCTTTTTAGGGGGGATCACCTTGAGGTGGGAGCTTTTTGGGGAGACGCTCCATGCACGTGCAGCAAAGGGATTCTCCATATTTATCATCTGCAGCACGAGCGCTGAACATCCTTCTCTTTCTGTTATCATAAAATCAAATCTAACAAGGGAAAATTATTTTGTAATGTTAAAGCACCTAAATGAATGTTGACTGGGACCCATAGTGTTAGAGCCATATATGTGTAAATGTATAAATTATTGAGATTAAACTTTATAATGGATCTATATAATATGTTAATTTTGTAACAATAATTACAAAAATTGAGATCTTTTGTGAGATATTTTTATTTTTATAAGAAATGGCTAATATCCCAGTCCACATTTATTCCTAGTGGCGTCTTTGTTCTTAATGAAAAGATCCAAAACGCTTCGCGTTTGTCTAATATTTTCATCCTATCACCACCACGTGGTGATACAGGAATCTGTTCTATGCCCATAAAGGTAAAACTTTCAACACTGCCATTGTTACAATTTGCAAAGTGTTTGGACACAGGATGATTTTGATCCTTTTTAGCAATAAGTCAGAGGTGCTCCATAATCCTAATTTTTAGGCATCTGGTAGTCCTACCGACATACTGCTGTCCACAAGCACGTTAATGGATAAATAGTGAATGTTGAGTTACAATTAATCATTTGCAGTGTTTACAGTTTTACCTTTCCACCTTGATAAAGTGCTTCGGCATGAAACGCGTAGGTGCGTTCATGTAATCCATGTTTTTTGGAAGCTTGCAATAAATACTTGATCTGTTCATTTTGGAGTTTTGCCTGGGATCTTTTATCATCAAGTTTATAAGTCGCTGGCTGTGCTCTGTTTGGCACACAACTACCTGGATCACATGGACTTAGCCTGGACTCTGAGAGTCCCCTCACAACCTTATATACGGTTGGAGCACCCACATACCCAATCCAGGTTCTGGACTACCTGGGCACTAACTGGGGTACCCCCCTGAACCTAGGGATCCCCTCAACTACAGGGACACTTGTTCATCCCTGTGCCCCTTTCACTTTCCTGGGCTATGCTGAAGCAGGGTACCCTAGTTGTGAGTCGCGCTTGCATTTTCAAGGGGTGATATTGCCAGGACAATGTGCCTACATGTATCCAGGAATCAGGCATGATCCCCGAGTAAATTTTATGGGAAAAGAACAACTCTGGACCCTGATTACCTAGGCACATTCTCACAACAATTACTCTGCAAAATCCCCCTTGAAGCTCATGCCCTAGCGATCCCTGCTTGATGACATGCCCAGAAAGATGAAAACACAGAAAATACTTTTATTGCGCAAAGTACCTTTGAAACATACAATGTTTCTGGGCTCAAAAGCCAACTCTCTTGAACTCTTATACTTGGTTCAGGGTTAACAAAATATGGGCTTAACCTTTATTTGAGAGCCTGGTTACACCCTACCGTCACAGTAAATGTTAAAACAAAAAGCGACTTATAAAACATATATCACTGTAATGTATGTATAAACAGTAATTAAAAAATGTGTGTATAGTGGGATGGCGTGACCAGGAAAACGTCCTAATTAATACCGGCTAAAGTATAATACTAATTATGCCTTGGTAAGGTAGCACCTACCTTAATAGATTTGATGGCAGGTATAGTAATACCATCAGAACGGGATTAGGTGGCAAAGACATACCCTATTGATAATATTAGTACTGTGCTAAAAACATGTAGCTAATATATAGTGCAAACGTGTAGCACAGTAATAGGGTATAGTAACTGTAATCAATGACGAGAGAGGTATTGTAATCAAAGTCCACCCAGTGGGATAATAGTAGACATCCAGGTAGTATAAGGTCAGGTAGCAACCATAGAGAGTATATATGTTGTGTGTATATATATAAATAGAACACCACCAGCAATCCAATTAATGAATGTAGAGGTATGGCACTGTATCAATATACATATAATAGCTATACAGACATACCCCGCATTATCGTACACAATGGGTCAAGAGCATGTATGTAAAGCGAAAATTTATTTAAAGTGAAGCACTACCTTTTTTCCACTTATTGATGCATGTATTGTACTGCAATCGTCATATACGTGCATAACTGATGTAAATAAGTTGTACCCTGTTCATTTATATAACTGTATTTTTAACCATGTATTACACTACCGACACACTTTATTGAAGTGTGGTCGGTACCGCAAGCCGGGAAATCTCCCGGCTTGCTAGTGGCCGCCCCTGCGCGGTCACGCGTCATCGGGAGCGTGCGCCCCCTGCACGCGTGTCCAGGGGCTCCCCGAGGGAGCCCTGGTGTCCCGCGATCGCGGGACAGCGGCAGGGGGTTCCGGGGGACCCGGCGGACCCGGCAGCGGTAGGGAGAGCGCCCCGATCGGAGGGCGCTCTTCCGCTGCTTCGGCGCGTGCCCGTCACACTCGGGCGCGCGCCAGGCTACTGCTGCGGCACAGAACGGGCAAATGCTCGAATAAACTGTGCCGCAGCAGTATGTGTCATTTTAACTATGTCCAGGACATACTTGAAAACGAGAGGTAACTCTCAATGTATTACTTCCTGGTAAAACATTTTATAAATAAATAAATAAAAATAACGCATTTGTAGCAGGCTCTATAGTCTCCCCGCTTGCGCACAGCTTGGGTACAGGTAGGGAGCCAGTATTAGTAACAGTACTGTTATATTAAAATCATGACAATCACAGAGTGCAAGTGTGATGATACATGCAAACAGGTGCACGGACGTAGGGAGGTGGAATAAAATTGATATTATATATAGACTTACACGGCCATATGTAAGCCTGTACAAAACTGGGTTTCTTTGTCTTTTCCAAATGAGTCCCCTGTGCGGTGTTCGTTTCGGAGTACTCCAAGTGTAGTGCTGATGAAGAAATAAAGTGGTGGAGGAAGCACACAGGAGCCTTTTCTGCTTCCATAGTCACCGGCTGACTTTGGCTCCACCCCTGAACTCCGGACGCGGCGGACAGCGGAGTTTGAGGCAGCTGAAAGACCGGAATACCTATTGGACTTGTTCTATCCACAATGTGAGTGGCTTTACATTTTTTTCTTCTTTTATAGTGTTCAATAAATGTTTGTATTTTAACACTGATTATCCTGGATGTTTGTGGGGCACCAGCAACCTGCATTTTTTCCTACGAGTCTGAGAAAACGCGGGGGAGTACCCAGATGACACAGACACTGGACAGAGATACCTTTTGAGGCAGTGACTCACACATTGCTGTGTGAGTCAATATACATATATTATATATAATTTTATATTCTTGAATTGAACACCGTCACGTACTACGACCACTACGTTTACAATATTAGCACTGCACTTGGAGTACTCCGAAACGTACACCACACAGGGGACTCATTTGGAAAAGACAAAGAAACCCTGTTTGGTACAGGGTTACACATGGCCGTGTAAGTCTATGTATAATATCAATTTTATTCCACCTCCCTACGTCCGTGCACCTGTTTGCATGTATCATCACACTTGCACTCTGTGATTGTCACGATTTTAATATAACAGTACTGTTACTGATTATCGTTTGTGCATTCTTCTCTCTTTTATGTATTGCGCTCCCCTAATCTGTTTCAACAATTACTAAGGATCCTGGGATATTCTCTACTGGGTTGAGCTGCTACAAAACACAACTGGCCAGTATTTTTTATATAATTTTACGGCATTCTTGCGTTCTAATTCTATCGTAAAGAATATTCAATTGTTTGGGAAGCGCCCCAGTCCTTTCTTCTGAGGGAGCCGGTATTGCTGTTCAGGATGTGCTTCCAGGCGTATGCGCGAGCTGCTGTTTGCCTATAGGGCGATATGTTCTTACTCGCGAGTGTACTTAAAGTGAGTGTCCTTAAACCGGGGTATGCCTGTATACTCCTAATGCATAGGTTGATTAGTACAGAGAGAATAGTTAACCATCTGAGCGAGTGAGCCACAGTGTTGCACAATCAATTGAAGGACACTGAAAAAAGTAACAAATGGTAGGGAATGTTCCCCTTATATTGCAACTACTGTATATATCATATCATAGAGTGAACCAGCCAGACTCGATATAGCTAGGTGCAAAGAGGAGCTGTCCCAATAACCTAATGCTCCATGCTCAATGTAATAATATTGTTAATAAGGTATAATAGAACCTGACCAAAACCTGACAGAGTAACCCTCTAACTAATCCCTCATACTAAAGTATTAGCCACCATTCCCACTAGAGCAGACACATAGCGGTATTTGATGATGTCATTAACGTGCCCCGACGCACGTTTCCCTCCAACTATGGAGCTTTGACAGGGGAAGTTTTGCAAAAAGCGCAGCAGCTGGTCTTTTAAAGGGACAGTTGCCATAATAACAAAACAAAATGTGCAATGCAATGTGTGAAGAAAAACGGAATCATTTGGTAAGCTCTTTAAAGGGGAAAATCCCCATCCATCGCTCACAGGTACAGAGTCAAGGCTTAACACTGAAAGACTAACAACCTTCATGACATCATGACATCAAAAGATTCAAAGGGTCAGTGAAATCACTATTACCTTTTTTAATTAATTTATACATATCCTTAATTATTGGTTATCATAATAGACATATCTTATCAAATAGTTGATATATTGTAGTAACAAATGTATTAAATTAATTAGTTAAATGGTCGTATCATTGCAGGTGTAACCCAAAAAGTCTAACATGGGTATTGAGACGTGTAGAAGAAGGAGCACAGCCTCCACATCCAAAGTGCAAAAATTAGATAGGGCAACTCCCAATGAGGTAAAAAAATTGTATTTATTAAATCAGCTTGGCAATGTGGTAGGAAACGCACCAACGCGTTTCGTCCAATAGGACTTTCTCAAGGTAAATAACATTAGTTGTATGACAGTTGATAAATGTGTCGATAGAGAAAGATTGCGTGTTATCATAATTCACAAATGTTTTAGCAGGGGAGACATGTTTACAGCCTTTTTAGCCTTGGCATTTATACATGCCCTTGATAGGGGAAGTAAGCCAGTTGGTTGTTTTCGGCAGCAGATGGTGACTATGAACCAGGTGGTCCCATACATTTCTGGAGCATCGACCCGTGACAGTGGGAGTAGGTTCCAAGACCTCTTTGAGATCCAAATCAGAAAGCAAAAGATGCAAATGTCGACAGAAGATGAGTTTGAGTTTGAGCCCACCATCTTTTATTATATGTACCGATCAACTTTTTATAGGGTATTATTTGAGAGCAGATAGTCCCTATTACTGTACAGTGCACAATGATACAATCACTTTAGAGTCTTAATGCTATAAGCATCGGTAAGAAAACGATACCTCAACTCTTTGGATTGTATCTTAAATTCTTGCAGGGTAGAACAGTTCATTCTCAGTCGCAGGTACTGTCCTGTTGGTATACCTCACTCCTCCAAAATCCAGAAGGAGCAGGACCACCCAAAAAAAAGAGAAAATAATAGTGTACACTGTGTAAATTAATGAAGAAAATGTGGCACTAATCTTGGCTCATATGTCAGCCCACTTACTAAAAAGTAAGAATAATAAAGCTCATCCAATCAGTGGCTAGTGTGTTTCTTTTTTACGCTGCTAAAACTTGTGATTCCCAGAGGTGGATAGGTACACAGCTTTCTCCAAAATTGGTTTCTGCATTTCTAATTTTGTAGATGTGTGCAGATATTCCCTCAAAATAAGAGAAGATACATAGTGCAATCCAATATAGACAAAGTTTAGTATAGAACATGTACACCAAGTACTCACATTTTGTACATTTATAACAGGCAGTGTATAAATGGGAAGCAGCTGGGCTTGAGTCTCTGGTGCTGTATTGGGGCTCCGGATGGTGTCTGGCTGCAGTCCTGCAGTCCTCTAGATGATATGAGGATACCCCTTCTACAACGCTTCACTCGCTCTCCTCGCCGGCTTCACTGGCGTCTGACGTCACTTCCAGTAGCGCTCCCCACCTCCGGTATCATCAGCTCAGAGAAAGTGAAGGAAATTCAAGTGCTCTGCCTCTTACCACTCTTCCCCCAGCAATCTCTACGCATTTCACAGCCCAACACCGCTTCTTCAGGAGAAGTATGCACTGCCTGTTATACAGTACATGTACAAAGTGTGAGTATTTGGTGTACATGTTCTATACTAATCTTTGTCTATATTGGATTGCACGATGTCTCTTCTCTTATAACACAATGTACACTATATTATTTTCTCTTTTTTTGGAGGGTGATCCTGCTTCTTCTGGATTTTGGAGGAGTGAAGTTTGAAAGGATTACTTTTGGAAACAAGTCCTCATCAGAGGTTTTGAGCAACTTTCACAGCTAAAATCTATCACCTACAATTATTTTCTTCTATCCACTCATTCATTTGTATGATTATTGTGAGAGCGCTGTCCATTATTTTGGTGTGTGGCTGTTGGTATACCTGCCACTAGGATAGAGGGATGTTAGCTCTGAGCCAAAAGAAGGCTATTAGTGGCCATACTTTTCCTAAATACTTTGGTTTGCATAATTCTATCTAGATCCACATAAATATTCAAGTCTAGGAAGGTAATTGATGTTCGGCTTGTTTCGGTAATTAATCATGTTTGCACTATATATTAGCTACATGTTTTTGCACACTACTAATATTATCAGTAGGGTATTTCTTTGCACCTAATCCCGATCTGATATATTACAATACCTGCCATCAAATCTATTAAGCTAGGTGCTTCCTTACCAAGGAATTATTAGTATTATACTTTAGCTGGAATTTATTAAGAAGTTTTCCTGGTTACGCATGTCATGGGAGACCAGGCATTTACACCTTTATACCAGGATCATATCACTAAGCAAAACCAGATGATAAAACAAATTGTCATTCATTCCGTTGAAACAGACATACACACAGTGGATTACAAAATACAAGAGAAAGACACACTTACTGGGGGTCTGGGGTGAAAAACTAGACTTTCCTAACTTCTACAGTCCATAAAATAAAGTTTGTAGTTGACCAGGACATAGCCCGAGATGTCCTGGAACTCAAATCGGCATCAAGCTCCTGATGCCACCACTGTATCCGCTCCGGAGACACCAAAATCCCTTGACCGGGTGATAGCACCAAACATCCTGGTACTCTTTTCGGCTTGCAATTCCAGCTGCAACCACTACGTTCTCATCTCAAAACTTGGCCTCGAATAGTGGGAATTTTTCACCTTGAAATTTCTGAAGCTGGCTCGCGTCTATTTCTCCAAGAGCATTGTTTGGTGATTTCAAATTTGCAGCTGCTGTCTTGGCGCACAAAATCTTAGAGAATCTCAACACCGGATTGGGTGTAGGGTTTCTTATAGTATTTTGGAGTTCATTCACAAAATTCTACAGCCAATCACAGCGTGGGAACTTTACAACCAGCCAGTAAGATGCCTGCCAGTCTTCTGAAGACGGACAAGCAGATCTTCTGAATGAAACAAGGGCATGCGCAAGTTTGCCACCTTAGCCACTTGCTATGCAGAAGCCACCCACGGGGTGGTTGGAGTATCCCCCAGAACCTCTATACTGGTTCTGGGGATCTGGCATATACTGGGGGACCCTCACTAATTTAGGAATCCCTGACTGTACCCAGGATACACATATCCCTGTGCCCCCATTTACCTTTTTGGTCTGTGCTGAAGCTGGCTGCTTGGCGATCCCTGATGGTCACTGTGCACAAATGCTTTTGCCGGACATCGTTTGATTACAGCCCAACCAGCGTAATCTGATGTCCCCCCATCTCCGCTGCTGTTCCACTGGCTGCAGAGGTAGAATCTTCTGTCAAAGTCCCTCACTGGTCTGGTTGGACGTTTGCACTCGTCTCCTCTCTGGGTGCCCCTCGCTAGCTGGTGACTGGCTTTGCAGCTGGAGAGTGTTGCCCCTGTAAAGGGGTTCCGGACTTGTGACTGTCCGGACAGTCTGGCTTTATGTGACCAGTCTTGTTGCACTGGTAGTACCTCCTCTCGTGTTTAAATTATGCAGCTTTGGGTGCACTTCCATCTGCTGAAGTTTGCCTTTCCACTGAGGGGTGATTCTGGCTCCCTTGGCCGGAGCGGCCATTTCTGAGGCAGCCCCTTCTTGCGCATCAGCCCGACTGGTAATAAACTCATCAGCCATGTTAGCAGCATCCACATAATTCTTTGGTTTCCAGTCAAAGACCCACTCTATCATGTCTGGAGGACACTGCTGCAAAAACTATTCTTTAAAAATCAAGTCCAGTAAAGAGTGGTACTTTGTAGCACCACATTCCTCCACCCACTTTGTCCTATGCAAAGCCATGCGGGATGCAAATCACGTTTAGGATTCCCTGTGGCATCTCTCCTCCATCCTAAACATGCCTCTGTAAGCTTCTGGGGTGAGGGCATACTGTGTGAGTAGCAGGGTTTTAAAGCTGCAGTTCAGGCAATATCCTGCATGTGTGTTTTTTATAATAAATCAGTTCTGTAGTAAGAAAAAATACTTTTAGCATTTTCTGTTTTAAAAACAACAACTTTGAAAGACCAATTTTCTTGTATTCTATTTTAACAACCATTTACTAAGGCACTGCCCCTTCATGTCCTGTCACAAGCCCTGGCACACCCCTTTGTGAGCCCTGCCCTCCCTCGTGCACATGTCAGTGCAGGAGTGCTCATGAATATTCATAAGCTTCCACTGAGTGACAGAAAAAGAGGACATACATTCCCCATATTTAAAGATGTCGCCAAACTTTGCCGATCAGCAGACGGAGAACGAATTGACCAGCAGCTATGCAGTTCTTTAGGTAAGTAGAGATTGCCCTCATGAAACTATTGAAGTAAAATAAAAAACTATAAAAAAATTTTTTTTAAAAGCCTGAACTGCAGCTTGAACGTGTCTGTAGTCATTGCAATCCGCAGCGGGGATAGCCTGGATGGTCTCAAGGGCAGCGCCAGACAATAACAGGGTTAAATGCAAAACCCAGTCCCATTCTGGCACCCGTACTGGTGACATTGTGTTTAAAAAATCTACAAGTACCCATCAATTTTATCCATGCCATCAAAGAATTTGCCAAAGCTATGGTGGTTCACTCGGGGGCGGACTGCTGCCCGTTATCAGGGTGGGAGCATGGGGCTGGTGATCCTTGTGCAGCCACAATCAGCTTAATCCTTTCGGCAAGCGTGGCCCCCTCTCCCAATGAAGCAAGAAGTGCGACATGTCCAGGTGTAGAGAGACCGCTAGCCACTGGGTCTACCACAGCTGCACTCTCTATAACTGGCCCCCCAACAATGTCCATGCTGATGCCCTCTCCATTCCCATGTCCTTCCACTTCCACTGGGACTGGAATGACCTCCTGCACCCTGGGTGGACTAGTGGCCACTGCAACTGCAGCTGAGGGTATATCCCGCTCCAGTGAAGCAATACTGGCTTCATGAATCTCTAAGTCTTCCTCAAGCAACGTCTTTGACTGACCGCCTGTAGGTAAGTCATAGCTCTTACACCAGGCAATAATTCTGGTTTGGGCCCATGACCGGTACCTACCTGACTGTCTGTCCATGTTCGCCTGGTGGCACTAACCTAAGTGGCAAATGAGAAACTGTGCTTCCTTTGCTTTGTAAGACATGTGTACATTACCACTGGTTTTGGGAGCTCACAATCTATGAGTTTCTCTCTATGTTAGAAGATCCCGCAGGATTTTAAAACATAGGGCTAAATGATCCCACCTCTGCCACCAGTAAATTAGCCTGTCACGGGAGACCAGGCATTTACACCTTTATACTGGGAACATATCACTGAGCAAAATCAAATGATAAAACAAATTGTCATTTATTCCGTTGAAACGGACATACACACAGTGGATTACAAAATACAAGAAAAAGGCACACTTACTGGGGGTTTGCGGAAAAAAACTAGACTTTTCTAGCTTCTACAGTCCATAAAACAAAGTTTGTAGTTGACCAGGACTTAGCCCGAGATGTCCTGGAACTAAAAACCGGCATGAAGTTCCTGACGCCACCGCTGTATCCGCCCCGGAGACACCAAAAACCCTTGACTGGGAGATAGCACCAAACATCCTGGTACTCTTTTCGGCTTGCAATTCCAGCCGCTACCGCTACGTTCTCTTCTCAGAAAGTGGGACTTAGACAATTTCTCACCTTGAAATTTCTGAAGCCGGCTCGCTTCTATTTCTCCAAGAGCATCTTTTGGTGATTTCAAATTTGCAGCTGCTGTCTTGGCGCTCAAAATCTTAGAGGATCTCAACACCGGATTGGCTGCAGGTTTTCTTATAGCATTTGGGAGTTCATTCACAAAATACTACAGCCAATCCCAGCGTGGGAACTTTACCACCAGCCAATCAGATGCCTGCCAATCTTCTGAAGCCAGGCAAGTGGATCTTCTGAATGAAACAAGGGAATGCGCTAGTTTGCCACCTTAGCTTTGCAGAAGCCACCCACGGGGCTAGATGTCTCCAGATCTGGAAAGGCAAATGTTAGCCGGAATGGCTTCCATTGATCCCAGGACGTGGTTACTTCACCTAGCTATCCTGCCCAAATGTTCTCCACAGCTCTGGCAGCATCTGTGGCTTTCAAGTCCGGACCTTGAGTAGGCACAGTAGCACTACAGTTTGGTAGCCCCCTCGCTAACTCAGAATACCGGCTTTGAAAGTACCATCTTATTTTATATTGCCCAAGCATAATACATTTTAAACATACCTGTTTAATAAAATATACTTTACACTTTTATTCTGTCTAAGTCTTTTGGTTATGAGGGGTAGAATGGGACCCTTTACTTTTATTCCCACTAGTCATATCCCTCCACATATCCCTCCACACTACAAACCTACGGGCTATTAAACATTTATGAAACAAAATATTTTTCCCCATATTTCTTCTAAATATGCATAGGTTCATTCCCAGGACTGCAGCTCATTCCCTTAAAAAAAAAACAAACGTAGTTAGAACTAAAAAACGCTTAGGTTCATTCTCAGAGTTGTATTTCTTTTCTTTACTGAAAACTGGACTTAGGCTTCATAAAAACGCTCGCAACCTCATGTGTGTTTGGAGTATCACCCGGAACCTCTATACTGGTTCTGGGGATCTGGGCATATACTGGGGGACCCTCACTAACTTAGGGACCCCTGACTGTACCCAGGATACACATATCCCTATGCCCCCATTTACCTTTCTGGTCTGTGCTGAACAAGGGAAACCTGGCGGTGAGTCGTGTAACTGTTTTCAAGGGAGGATTTTGACCAGGGTGATGTGTCTATATGTCCCCGGGAATCTTACCTGATTCCCGGATGCATTTTTGGGGAGGCCAGCAACTCTGGACCCCGGTTACCTACAGTAGATACAATCTGACAATACTTTTACTGCAACCCCCCCCCTTGAAACTCATAGCCTGTCAATCTCCACTGGTTATCACTCCTGGAAAGGTAAAACACATAATTTCTTTATTGTCATACGATCATATGCATTTCATGTACAACAGACAGTTTCAAGAGCTGACACTCTAAACCTCCAAATATGGCTCAGAGGTAACAAGTCATTCATAATACTTTATTTATGGCCTGGTTACCCCCTCACCGTCACAACACCATCCCAATATACACACATTTTTTAATAACTGTTTATACATACTGTATGTAGCACACTTTCCCCCACCCTGTGGAAGATATGGCGACTACGGTGTGTGTGGTGCGTTACCTGTGGCTCACAGAAGGCCTGAACCTTCGCGGCTGGGAGCCTGGGGTGTACCTGATTCGTATGGTGATAGCGCCAACCACTTGCAAGGGATCCAGACTTGAAGGGATGGACCCTGACAGGAACAATACTAATGATAAACGCACACAAATATATGCTAACAACCTTTACTGAACACAATAATATAGGTACCCTGTACCACACAGAAAAACAGACCCCAACCTAATACCAACAGTGAGTGTCCCAAGTGTCATGCTTTGCCCACCACAAACTAGATTACAACTTCGGTACTGAGGTGGGAGTAGGGATAACACCACCGACAGGCACGGGGGTCCGGTCTGGAGTGCGGATAGTTGATCTCGCCGGGTCAGGAGTGGAGAGGGTAGAGTCGTCGTAATACTTGCCAGAGCTGTGGGTAGGAGATGCGCGCTGCGATCCGGGGGCGGGGACTCCCGCTGTGGCCTTTGCCTGCGTGTGCCCGCGTGAGGGCGCTGTGCGGTGTGAGGGCGGGCCGTGTGCAAGTGTGGAGGGGGCAGGAGGGCGCGGGAGGGCGCGCAAGTGCAGGGACTCGGCGGCGCCCGCCGGAGCAGGTAGGAGAGCCGTGCGTCTGCGTGTGGCGGATCGCAGCACCTGGCTCCTGACAGTACCCCCCCTTCAGGAGGGACCTCCGGGCGACTCAGGTAAGGCTTGAGAGGGAACTTCTGATGGAACCTTTTGAGGAGATCAGGAGCATGGATATGATGGTGAGGGATCCAGGATCGTTCCTCAGGTCCGTATCCCCTCCAGTGAACCAGGTATGGTAGAGTCCTCTTGGAAATTCTTGAGTCAAGAATGGTCTGGATCTCGTACTCTTGGTGACCCTGTATGAGCCGAGGGGATGGAGGAGAAGTAGAAGGATCTGGGAAACGAGTACTCCGGAATGCAGGTTTTAGGAGTGATACGTGGAAGACGGAAGGAATCTTCATAGTGGGTGGAAGTTGTAGGCGGAAAGCCACCGGGTTGATCTTTTCCAGAATGGGATAAGGCCCCAGGTATCTAGGTGATAACTTTAGTTGGGTACTTTGAGTCTAATGTTTTTTGAAGAAGGCCATACCCTGTCTCCTGGTTTAAACTCCGGAGTCCTGCGACGATGGCGATCGGCTTGGATACTCTGTCTAGAGATAGCCGTCTGAAGGTTCTCCTAGATTCCTCTCCATGATCTTTGTAAGGAAAGGATCCATTCGTCTGCAGCTGGGACACCGGAGGGTGAGGTGTTGATGGGAAGTCGGGATGGATGGAAACCAAAGTTGACAAAAAAAGGTGAATTTTGAGTGGATTCATTCCGTAAGGAGTTGTGGGCGAATTCAGCCCAGAGGAGAAGGTCCACCCAATCATCCTGTGTATCCGAGATAAAACAGCGTAAGTACTGCTCCAGCATTTGGTTGGTTCTCTCCGTCTGACCGTTGGTCTGTGGGTGGTACCCAGAGGAAAAATGTAGAGAGATGCCTAGCATTTGGGAAAAAGCACGCCAGAATTTGGAAATAAATTGAGGACCCTGATCGGACACAATGGTTAATGGAACTCCATGAAGGTGAAAGACCTCTTGACGAAAATATCAGCTAGGGAAGAAGAGTTCGATAAACCTTTGAGAGGAACGAAATGAGTCTGTTTAAAAAAACGGTCGATGATCACAAGAATGGTATTCATACCCTTGGGCATGGCTAATTCGACAATAAAGTCCATGGCCAAGTGGTTCCAGGGGCGATCGCGGACAGGAATGGGGTGTAGAAATCCTTGGGGTTTGTTGCGAGGCGTTTTGTTGTGGGAGCAAGTCATACATACTTTGCAGAATTCTTTCATGTCAGAATGAATCCTGGGCCACCAGAAGGTTCGAGTGATAAGGTTGGATGTTCTCTTGGCACCTGGGTGTCCGGCGGATTTGGCAGAGTGACCCCATTCCAGAATCTTTTTGTGAAAGCGAGATGCAGCGAAGAGACGACTGTCGGGAACTTCTAGACCCTCCGGGATGTTGGCCTGATCTGCGAGAATCATATCCAGTACATCAAAGGTGTTAGCAGCAAGAATGTATTTAGCTGGATGAATGGTCTCCAATTTAACCTCCGGCTTATCCTCAACAATGAACTGGTGGGAAATGGGGCCAGCCTTCAGATTTTTTAGATCCTGGTATGAAGGAACTTTTATAATTAAAGCGGGAAATAAAAGTGACCATCTGGCTTGGCGAGCTCCTAGACGCTGGGCAGTCTCAATAAATAGAAGGTTTTTATGGTCTGTAAGGATGGTAATTGGAGTCTCCGTACCCTCAAGCAAGTGTCTCCACTCCTCCAAAGCGAGCTTGATGGCTACTAACTCACGGATAGCGATGTCATATTACTGTTGGGCCATGGAAAATTTCTTGGAAAATAATGCGCAGGAGTCTGGCCTGGGGAGACTTCCTCTGGGATAAGATGGCTCCAGCTCCAATGTCCGAGGCGTCCACTTCGAGGGTGAATGGGAGACTAGTGTCGGGATGAGTCAGGATGGATGCCGAGACGAAGGCCTCTTTAAGAAGTTTGAAGGACCGAGTGGCTGTGGGAGGCCAAGAGGTAGCATCTGCCCCCTTTTTCGTTAGGGCAATAATAGGAGCGACAATGGACGAGAAGTTCCTGATAAATCTCCTGTAATAGTTGGCAAAGCCCAGGAATCTTTGAATGGCGTTGAGGGAAGTAGGAAGGGGCCAATCCAAGACCGCTTTAAGTTTGGCGGGGTCCATGGAAAAACCGGAGTCCGAGACAATGTAACCCAGGAATGATGTGGGGGTTCAGTGAAATTTGCATTTCTCCAATTTGGCATACAAATGGTTCTCGCGGAGGCATACTAGTACTGTTTGACATGGTTGATGTGCTCCGAGAGCGATTTGGAAAAGATTAGAATATCATCGAGATATACGATCAGGAAGTGGTTGAGAAGTTCTCTGAAAATCTCATTCATGAAATCTTGAAAAATCGCTTGAGCATTGCAGAGGCCGAGCGGCATGACCAGGTACTCATAGTGACCATCTCGTGTGTTAAATGCCGTTTTCCACTCGTCGCCCTGACGGATCCTCAAAAAGTTATAGGCGCCCGTAGATCTAGTTTGGTGAATATCGTCGCTCCCTGTAGGCAGGTGAAAAGTTCCAAGATTAGTGGCAGTGGATACCGATTCTTGAGGGTAATTTTGTTCAAACCCCGATTCAAGGGCGGAGGGTCCCATCCTTCTTTTTTACAAAAAAGAATCCTGCTCCGGCAGGGGAAGAAGACTTGCGTATAAACCCCCTCTGTAGATTCTCCTGTATGTAGTCCGTCATGGCTCTGGTTTCTGGGAGTGAAAGAGGATAGGATCTCCCTCTGGGAAGGACGGAACCAGGCAGTAGGTCGATGGGACAATCAAAGGATCGATGTGGGGGTAATACCTCGGACTTGGCTTTGTTAAAGACGTCACGGAAATTCAGGTAGGCCTCAGGTAAGGAGTACTGTTCCTCTACGGGTGTCTTCAAGCTGCAAATGTATTGCACCGGGAAAGCACCGGACGTGGAACACTGGGTGTTCCAAGTGATGGATCTCTCGTTTGTCCAGTTGATGAATGGATCATGGCGTTGAAGCCACGGAAGCCCAAGGATAACTTCTACAGAGGGCGTGTGGATGACGTTGAGCGAAATCCTCTCCATGTGGGTACTGTCATCCAAGAGGGACAGTTCGATGGTCTGAAGGACAATGAAAGCCGGTTGGAGTGGCGTCCGTCAATGGCCTCTAACCCTATGGGGTTCTTCATCTTGACGAGGGGAATGTTGTTACTCTTGGCGAATTCTTGGTCTATAAAGTTGCCTCCAGACCCGGAGTCGATGAAGGCCAAGGCTGGGATGCAAGAGGTCTCGGTACTAAGGGAGACGGGAATAAAGATCCTACTAGGGAGGACTTTTTCTTTTTTTAATGGGGGAGAGAGAGAGTGTTCCCAATGAGGAACGTAGCGAGAGAGTAGAGCACTGCCAACAAAAGAAAATCAAAAAAGGGCTGGGGCAAAAATAATGATTATTTATTGGGCATATGAGCCTAAAAGGACAAACACACTAATATTAAAAAACTCTGACGCGTTTCCCGCCGTGGAGGCGCTTTATCAAAGAGTCATAAGGCTCTATTCACTTCGGATTATATAATGGTCAGAGGTGAGTGAACACTCCAAATTAAGTTAATACTTAATGGGTTATGCAATCAGCTGTGTGATTAACCAAACAATGATCTTTAATGTGAAAAGTTTTTCATACCTCTGACCATAACAATATACAACAATTAACATTAAAACAGAATAACAGAACAAAAGACTAATACTTATACAGAAACAAACAAATTTCCAAATCAAAATCAAACACATCTATATAATGAATGTTAGAAAATATACCTAATAGAAAATATAAAAAATATATAATATGAGAAATAATCTATACATGAATAAATAAATAAGATAATCTTTAAACCATAAAGAGTAACCTGACAGGAACATAATATAGTGTATAGATAAAGGAAAAAAGAAAAAAGAAAAAAAGGTGTTTGTATATATAAATGGTGAATATGAAACTAACTAAAGAATAAAAGAATGAAACGTATATATATAAAATATATATAATATATATATGTATGATATTATAAATAATAAACATTAGTCTTACAAAATAGATAAACAAACTATGTGATATTAAAAGAAAGAAGATTAAAAAACCCTGTTGTAAAATCTAATATGTTATATAATAGTCACCAATGTGTATAATGAAACACTATAATTTATCAAAAAATTATAATAATGCTAGATAATGTTAAGTCTAGAGAATATTAATTAATAAAGTCTAAATAAAAAATATGAAAAATACTTATAATAATTGTAATATTTACCAACTAAAGATATATTTATTAAAATAAATATCCTAATTTGGTGACATATCTTTAAACGTTGATCAGCAACAAAAAATGAAGGAGGATATAATTATGTATAGCCATATGGGCAAAAATATATAAAAATGATAAGGTAAGAACATAATGATGAAGCAAACCATCGGTAATATAATAAGAGATATATATCAACCTAATACATACATTGCAATAAATGAAGAAAGAAAAATATATATATATATTATTATAAAAAATGCTTCAACTCCCAGTCAAAGAATTTTTGTCACTAAAAATGAAATCAGACTCCCACAGCCCCATAAAAAGATTAGCATATGAGGGTGCGAAAGAAGTGCCCATAGCAGTGCCTCGAAGTTGTAAATAAAATTGTGAGTCAAAAGAAAAATAATTGTGCGTGAGTAGAAATGTGATGGAATCTATTAAAAAAGTGCATAGTGCTGGTGATAAGTGAGAAGATGTAAGAAAATGCTGTATGGCGAAAATGCCCTGTTCGTGTTTGATAATGTTGTAAAGGGAGGTAACATCCATAGTTACGCATCTGTAACTCTCTCGCCACTGTATTTTATTAAGATCAAATATCAGTTGACTGGAGTCCTTCAAAAAGGATGGTAATGACTGTACAATGGGTTGCAAGTAAGCGTCTATAAAACGAGAGAGCCCATCTCCCAAAGATCCAATGCTCGTCACAATGGGACGTCCCGGGGGACTTGTGAGCAATTTATGGATCTTTGGGAGATGGTGGAAGATGGGAACTATGGGGTTAGGGGAGCATAGAAATTCAAATTCCTTTTTGCTTAACACATAGAGTTCTCTTCCTAAATCCAGCAAATCATTCAGTACATGAGAGAAATTGGTGGTAGGGTCTGAAGGTAGTTTGCAATAAGCCTGACTGTCAGAGAGTTGTCTTAAAGCTTCTTGCTTGTAACTCTCGGCTGATTGCACAACAATCGCACCACCCTTGTCCGCATTTTTGATAACAATAGTTTTATCTTGTTTCAAGGTTTGTAATTCTTGTAATTCAAGGGTGGTGAGATTGCTGTAGCGATGAGGGTCCTGTTTACAATTTTCTGCTAAAGTCTTCAGATCCTTTTCCACTAATCTCTCAAATGTGGTGATAAATGCACTCTTTGAACCATAGGGACAAAAGGTAGATTTCTTCCTAAATGTGGTGTGTTCGAAACTAAGAAAATTAGAAAGGGACATCTCCTCAGAATTATCCTCCATTTCCTGTTCCATACGCAAATCTTCTAAATGTTCCCAATGAGACTCCCCTGGGTCTCTTTGGGAGCTGGCATTTCCCGACTTGAGGGGACAGCGAAGGGCCTTGTGACCGGGGTTGCCACAGTAGAGGCAGAGTCCGGCGGAGCGACAGCGCTGTTTCTCGGAAGGAGATAGCTTGTTACCTCCTAGTTGCATGGGTTCCGGCACATCCGTGGCAAGAGGTTCTGGAGAGGAGAGATGCAAGGCGTGAGGTCTGGTAGAAGGCTGTCAGTGACGTGAATGTTCTGCTCTTCGCTCCTGGAGGCGCTGATCCACGCGAATGCAAAGTGCGATGAGCTCCTCCAACAAGGACGGTCGTTCTTGAGCAGCAAGTTCATCCTTGAGTGGTCCCGAAAGGCCTTGCCAAAAGGCGGAGGACAGAGCCTCATTATTCCAGCCCATCTCTGAGGCAATGGTGTGAAATTCCAGAGCGTACATGGCCACTGGGTGGTTCCCTTGGGTGATGTGAAAGAGGGAAGAGGCAGCCGTCACTCTACGCCCACGGGTGTCGAAGACACGACGAAACTCTTTAGCGAATCGTCCGATATCCTGTGTGAGGTCGGTCCTCTGCTCCCAGATGGGGGAGGCCCACGCCAAGGCATCACCTGTAAGTAGGGAGACAATGTATGCTATCTTGGCTCTAGAAGAAGGGAAGCGTGAGGGTGTCATCTCGAATTGGATGAAGCATTGGTTTAAGAAACCGCGACATTCCAAGGGATCTCCAGAATATCGGTTGGGTGCCGGGAGTCGGGGTTCTGAAGACGAAGCTCCTACTAAGGGCTCAACGGGAGGTGTCAAGGGAGTGGGAGCGGAGATGTTTTGCACCTGCACCGTAAGGAATCGAAGATCCTGCTGTAGGGAATCCATCCGGCAGCTGGACTGGTCCAGGAATTTCTCCAGCTTGGAAAACATGGTGGCATGTGACGCAGAGATGTTTCCAACCTCAGAGGGGTCTATGTTTGTGCGGCTGAGCATACTGTCACACTGTGTCCACAAACTAGACGAGACCCTCGGTACTAAGGTGGGAGTAGGGATAATGCCACCGACAGGCATGGGGGTCCGGTCTGGAGTGGGGATAGTTGATCTTGCCGGGTCAGAAGTGGAGAGGGTAGAGTCATCGTAATACTTGCCAGAGATGTGGGTAGGAGAAGTCCGGAACGTAGGAGGTACTAGTCGCTGGGGTCGGTGCAGGAGAAGGTAGAATGGTCGAGGTCCGAGAGTCGAGTTCAAGGTAGGAGAGTTACGGAGAGTCGAGGATAGCCAAGGTCGGAGTTCCAGAGAGGCGGTGGTCCAAAGGTAAGCTAAGGTCAGTACACGGGAGATCAAACAAGACAAGGCAGGATACTAGGAGACAGGAGAGGTAAGCACAGGAAAAGGAAGCTTATGCTCAGCCGATGTGTCCATGGCACCGCTGAGCCTAAATAGGTGAAGCAGCCCAATATTGGGCAATCAGGCTCTGTTGCCACGGAGCTCGGTGCATTGCACGCGCATCACGCGCGTGCGCCGTGCACAGAAGATGCGCACCGCGATCCGGGGGTGGGGACTCCTGCTGTGGCCTTTGCCTGCGTGCGCCCGCGTGAGGGCGCTGTCCGGCTTGAGGACGGGCCGTGCGCAAGTGTGGAGGGGGCAGGAGCGCGCGTTAGGGCGCGTGAGTGTGGGGTCTCGGCGGCCGCCGGAGCAGGTAGGAAAGCCGTGCGTCTGCGTGTGGCGGCACGCGGCACCTGGCTCCTGACACCGAGGATACATTGGGTGCTAGGCACCAATTCCCTGATGTCCCTTTCCCAATGTCAATGCCCACCCAAAGTGTTGGGGATAGCGCTATCCCGTGGAGTGGTAGTGCACTTGTTTACGTACCTGCCCGGGGCTCCACCACCCGGGTATTGCAGAATAACAAAGAGGATCCGTCTGATCCAACGTGGTCATCCGCGATTGCGTCCACCTCCGCGTGGGGTGAATTCCGGCGTGGATAATATCACCTTACCATCTTTACCGCGTAGCTGGTCTGATCCCAGACCACAGGCCGCAGTCACCGTGTGGCGTCTCACCGGTGGTGTATCTTACTATATGCAGCTACTGGGGAAAGGTCCCCGACTATGGGTTTTCCCTATAGCAAAAAAGGAATTGAGTTGGGGCACAGCATACACATGTATGTGTATGCTGTAATAAATCTCTTTATTTTGGAAATCCGTGTGCCTCATCTTCATTCCTTTTTGTATGCCGTGGATTGGATGCAGCCAATCGTACATTGATGGGAGCACCGGTAATTGTATCACTCTTTATCATATTGTGGTGTGCAGCATTTACTCTTTGTTATCCCTATAGCAGCCACAAGCTACAGTGAGTCGGGCCTAGCTGCTCCCTGGACACAACCTGCTACTCAGAGGTCCCTCTTCTGACTCCTGTGGCTTCTCAAGTACTCCAAATGTATCTATCTCCTTGCAGGAGATCCTGGGCGCCCTATTGGCTGCTGTGGGTCAAGTGTTGCAGCAGCCCCTGAGATTGCTGGGAATTGTAGTCCCTGTGGAGCCCTCCCTGCATTAGCCGCTTCTTCTACAGTCCTACTATGCAGGAGACTCCTCAAATGGCTGCCGCGCTGGTCTGTTCAATGCGCATGCAGAACCACCTCAACATGATGGCGACCTTTAACGGGTGCCGCCAGGAGCCACCGGCGACTGCCGCCTCCCTGCTGCTACCACAACACTGCCGCTCTGCTCACCTCAACTCCTGGCATACCAGGCACCTGTCTGCACCCTCCAAAAGCAGCCACAGCCAACGCAGATGTAAAGGAACCAAGGAGTGGTCAATGGGGATCAAGGGAAGCCCAGAGGGAGACCCTGCGACTCATACATTATAATAATATATGTTTTATGAGTCGCTTTCGTCTAAAAGTTTACATTAGATTAGGTGATGTGCAACAAAGTGAATTCTCTGTGAGTGCACAATCTTGTGCCCTTCATCTTTGTTCTGTTTACTCACTCATAGTTCAAAGTCTGCACCCACCAAATATCACCAGGTTTATTATTCACCTTGGTCTACTAGTATGGTGACTGAGTTGATCATCAACCCCCCCCCCCCCTCCTAATCTGGAATATTAGTTCCCAATACAGGATCACTTTTAAAAATATGCCAATGCTTGACCAGTACATTTTTAATTTGTGGAGCCTTTCTGTTATATTGTGTAATAAGGGCAGTTTTAAAATCTTTGTTTGCAGTTTTCATTCTTTCCTCCATTTTTTCCGAATCTATCAGAATCTATCCAAAAGGCAAGTTTTAACAATAAATTACAATGTTTTTTTCCTCATATTTCCTATTTCTAAATCTTATTTAATATATTTTTAATGACTTTGTTTTAATTAAAATTGTATTATGTATTTCCATATTATATAAATATTTGTATATAATGCGGATAGCTCATGCTTGGGCCAACCTCATATTAATTTTGATGTATTACGTGTCCAACTGATTTAGTTTTCTTTAAATAACAATCCTACATACTGTATATAGGATTTATTGAAATCCAATATCTCTTGTATTGATGTATTAATGAGTATCAATTAACAAATCAGATAGCATTAGAAGGTATTTAAGCTAATGGAGACCCTCCAGTAATCATACTCCTGACAAAGTTGAGAAGTGAAAAGTGTAGAGTGTGTGCATTATCCTCTGCCTGCTTGGAGGGACATTGCCAGCGCTGTTGCACTGTTCCTGTCCCTGCGTCTCCATTGCCTTCAGAGCTCTCAGAACCAGTAGTGACGCTGCCGACTTTGAGATCGAACCCAAAAGTGATGTCACAGACTGTGTCTCCAGTCACAGAGGGTGGAGAAGCGCTATTGAGATAGCTGTGACTCTGAATAGAGTAAAAACCTCTAAACCAATGCTTTTAACTTTGTTTCACATTGTCAGTGCGCATTCTGATGTGCTTTATTTTTAAATGACATAAAATTGTAAAACCGTATGCACTATATTCTGCTCTTTGTTTCCTTTGAGATATATACCTTCTGCTGATTACAAGATCCACTGAAAGCCAACTAAGAACACCAAGCTGAAATTTCAACCTATTGGTAACTGAAGCATTTTCTTTACATCCACTTAATTTGGGTTAATTTATGACATCAAGTTCAAACTTGGCAGGTTAATGTATTATACCTGTGGGTGTTTTCACTTTAGAATCAATATCACTTAAGATTTGCACTCCTTTGTTTTTGTTTGCTGTTATCATTTACAGGAATTTGGACAGGTCCTGTTTTGGGAATTTTGAGCTGCAATACTATTGTTCACTTATATATTTATTCACTGACTCATTGAAGTGAATAATCACACTATTGGAGCGCCTTCTTATTTTTTCTTAACATGTTCATCTTGTGTCAGATGAAATGTCAGTTTAAAATTTGGAGAGAGTCAATAAGAGGAATTGAGGAAGAGTTACATAAAGTAGATATTTTCAATTTCTGCACCTCTCAACAATATATGTTTCTTCTTTCTGCACCAAGAAATCTGCTTCGCCTAATTTGGGTTAATCATATATGGCTAACATATTGCAACAGTTAGTAAAAAAATGTTTGGACTGTGACCAAAAGTAATGGGGCAGTATATAAAAACATGCTTTTGTTTGCCCTTTGAACTTAAAACATGGTTACATTTATACTGTACAGCTTATGTATATATATATACTATTTTTGGCTTCATTCATTGTAACACCGCCGGAAGAAGAGATCAGTGTATCAGGAAAGCTCGCACAAATAAAAGCATTTCGTTAGCCACAGAATGGTATTGTCTATTCGTTTTTATATATATAAAACCATACTATCAATTCTTGAACAATATAGCCGGCTAAAGTGGGAAAGGTACTTGCCAACATGCAACTGAGTTCGGCATGTCAAGTAAAGCCTCAATCCCCAAATATCGAATACATCACTGTGGATCACCCTCTTCTCCTTCACATTCTCCATACTCTTGGTATTCGGAACAAAGCTCTATCCTGGATCTCATCCTACCTCTCCCATCGTACTTTCGGTGTCTCTTCTGCTAACACCTCCTCCTCCTCTATTGATCTCTCTGTGGGGGTACCCCAGGGCTCTGTCCTGGGACCTCTTCTCTTTTCTCTGTACACACTCTCTCTAGGTGACCTAATAACATCTTTTGGGTTTAAATATCACCTCTATGCTGACGACACACAAATATACTTTTCAACACCTGACCTTACACCTGCTATACAGACCAAAGTTTCTGAATGTCTCTCTGCTATATCATCCTGGATGGCCCTCCGTCGCCTTAAACTCAACATGGCTAAAACAGAGCTCCTCATACTTCCTCCCAAACCTGACCCTACTACCTCCTTCCACATTACTGTTGGAACTACGATCATCCACCCAGTAGCCCAAGCACACTGCCTAGGGGTCACACTCTACTACTCTCTCACATTCGCCCCTCACATTCAAAACATTTCTAAAACTTGTCGCTTTTTCCTCCGCAATATAACAAAGATACGCCCTTTCCTCTGTTGCTCGACTGCTAAAACTCTGACTCAGGCCCTCATTCTCTCCCGTCTTGATTACTGTAACCTCCTGCTGTCCGGCCTTCCTGCCTCTCACCTGTCTCCCCTACAATCTATCCTAAATGCTGCTGCCAGAATCACTCTACTCTTTCCTAGATCTGTCTCAGCATCTCCCCTCCTGAAATCCCTCTCCTGGCTTCCAATCAAATCCCGCATCTCACACTCCATTCTTCTCCTCACTTTTAAAGCTTTACACTCTTCTGCCCCTCCTTACATCTCAGCCCTAATTTCTCGCTATGCACCATCCCGACTCTTGCGTTCTGCTCAAGGATGTCTTTTTTCTACCCCCTTTTCATCTAAAGCCCTCTCCCGCCTTAAACCTTTTTCACTGACTGCCCCACACCTCTGGAATGCCCTTCCCTTCAGTATCCGACTAGCACCCTCTCTATCCACCTTTAAGACCCACCTTAAGTGTAAGGAATCCGCTCCGCAGTTTACTGGTTGCCTTACCTTGCAGTCTGTGCAGTCCTCGCTTGTTCTCCTATGCTGATACGGAGGTTCCGCCTGCGTCCTTCAGCTTCCTTCAAGCTCCCGCTTGTTCTCCTGCACTGAAGCAAAGGTATCCCCTATGTCTTCAGCTTCCTGCTTTCCTGCACTGAGGCAAAGGTATCCCCCGCGCCCTTCAGTCTCCTGATTCCTGCACTGTAGCGGAGGTTTCCCTGTGGATCTTCAGCTTCCTGGTTCCTGGGGCCTACTCTTTCCCTAATCTAGAGAGGCCGTGTCCTGGTTCCTGCGCTGTTACAGAGGATTCCCCAGCCTCTCAGGACTCTTGCGCTGTAGCACTGGTGCACCCGTGCAGCAAAGCGGTGTGCTATTCTGGTCTGCCTACCATCTCCTGTGACCAGTACCATGGGCCATGGTCGTCGCTCGCGCAGAGGCCAACCCCGCGCTCCTAAACTGAAGTGGGGCTCTCCTGACTACCTGTTGCCGAACTCTTGCCTGAACAATGTTTATCCTGATATCTCCTGTCCTGACCCTGGCTTGTACAACGACGACGCTGTCTTCTCCTTTCCTGATCCTGCTACGTATGACAACGAACTGCGCAATCCGGATCAGCCTGCGCGGTCTCAGGTCGGTGCTTTTACAACCCCACCTCAGCCTCGTGGTCCGACCCTGGTTTGTGGCGAGCAGAACCCTGACATTAAGACACACTTGCTTAAAGAAGCATATGAATAGCACTGTGGATATTCTGAACACATGATACATAAAGCTTGGCCCCCTGCAGACGCACTTACCAGAACTCCCTCCTACTGTCTCTGTACTTTCTACCTACCTACCAATTAGACTGTAAGCTCATCGAGGCAGGGACTCCTCTTCCTTAATGTTATGTTTGTCTAAAGCACTTATTCCCATGATCTGTTATTTATATTATCTATTATTTATTCGATTACCACATGTATTACTACGGTGAAGCGCTATGTACATTAATGGCGCTATATAAATAAAGACATACAATACAATACAATACAAAGCAATGGCCCTCATTGTCTTAAAGCTGGATTGTCCCTGGGTATAGGAGCGTTCAGGAAGAAGGCATGAAGGTAGAGGTTGCTAAAAATCCCTGGCGGTTAAACAAAAGCTGGCTGTATACAACTGCTGGACTCTCTCCAGTGAAGCAGCACTGCAAGAACTAGAAGACGAACATGAAAAGATTCAATTGAATATTGTTGGCCTT
Source organism: Ascaphus truei (assembly GCF_040206685.1). Taxonomy (NCBI): domain Eukaryota; kingdom Metazoa; phylum Chordata; class Amphibia; order Anura; family Ascaphidae; genus Ascaphus; species Ascaphus truei. The sequence continues at coordinate 282,872,019 of NC_134485.1, forward strand.
AGTGAAGTAAATGGGAAAGAAAAACCCGGGTGCTACCCCACAGCTAAGTGAATAATAAGGAAAATGTGTTTGTTCGTAATAAAAACAACACAACCTTAAGAGTCCTAAAAGGTTCCAGGATCCTTAGGAAATACAGAAACAAAGGGGAAAAGGGGGAGCACAGGTGGAGATACACTGAATGACGGAATATAACACTCTGGAATACAAATCCCAAAGTTGAGGAATGGGCTGATGGTGAAGTGTATGATATCAAATGTACTTACACGGCCTTGTGTAAGTATTATCGCATGAGGGTTTCTTTTCTTTATCTTCTTCTTTCTGTATCTTCCTTAAACCAAATTCCTTTTCTTCTTCTTGGTTCTTGATGGTAGTCTCTTCTGATAGCCAGCTACCGTACGCCAGCGAAGTTTCCCTCAAAAAGAATTGGTAACATAAAAGAGGGGTTTCAGAGATAATAAAATCAAATTCAAGAGGGGCCACTGTTAGTTACAAAGTGGTAACAGGGACATAAGTAAACAAATGCAGAATAAAAAACTGCTTACACTCACACGGGCAAATTGTGAGAGTGATCTTGGGGAGGGTATCTCTATTCTCTCCACATCCAATGCAAATGAATAAAAACAGTGGATACTCCTGTGAAAATAAAGGAGATCAAGGTTAATGGGAATAGGGAAAAGTAAAAGATAATACAGTACTCACACAGCCACGTGTGAGCCCCACGTGGAATGGTATCTTTTCTTGCTTTTCCAGTGCTGCAGCAGTTCTTCCAGATGAAAGAGACGCTTGGAGTTCAATCCCAAGTTGCAAAAATACTTTATTAAAACATTAAAACACAAAAAGCCCTTAGGTCTAACACCAAGGGGGCTAAAGATTTAAAACGCCAAATAGTCCTCAGGAGGTGGTTGTTTAGGGCGCGTGGTGCGCAGGGAAACTTAACCCGCGTCAGGGTACAGTCCTTTGCTCCTCTGCCCTGCTCCTGTACGGTGGCCTCACTAGTTCAAAATAGCTTAATCCTCAACTTTGGGATTTGTATTCCAGAGTGTTATATTCCGTCATTCAGTGTATCTCCACCTGTGCTCCCCCTTTTCCCCTTTGTTTACTTAGTGAAGTAAGAAATAAACATGAAGGCTTCATTGAACTCAGAAGCAGGCATATTACTGAGGTACAGAATATGGAAGAATCAGTGTTGTAAGCTTCATCGTTAATAAGAGATGGAGAAATAACACAGTGGAGTATGAAAACTAATCAGAAAGAGCATTAAGAATTGGCATTCAGTTGACAAAGAGATGCAGGCTTCAAATAATCCAAGTGTATGCCTCAACATCAAGTTGCAAAGAAAATGAAGTAGAAGACTGCTACCATGAAATGAACAAACTTAACTATAAAGAGAATTGTCCCCTCAAGATTATTATGTGAGATGTAAAGCATGTAGTAAGTGTGGTTACACCAACAGGAATGAACAGGGAGACAGATTGGTAGAATTTGCAGAATGTGAAAGCTTCTACATATAACATTCATTCTTCACGAAGAATCCAAATAGAAAATGGACATGAAGTTAACACATTGGAATCAAGAATGAAATTGAGTATATCCTAGCTAACAAGAAACACATGATTGAAGACAGTACAGTCCTTAACTGTTTTGACACAAGAAGTGATCACTTATTGGTTCACTGCATATTGCATCTGAATGCAAAGATGGAAAGACTAAAACTGATAAAAAAAAGATGACAAAAACAATCAATATCAAAACAATCGCTTCAGCTTGCTCGAAATACATGGGGATACTTTTATAAACAATTATGAAGATTTTATGAAGATTGTACTTGAAAGCACAGAAAACACTATATATTGTACTAGCTGAGAGCCCCGGTGTTGCCCGGGATGTTTGTGGTGTGGGGGTGGCATTTGGGTGAGGAGTGGTCAACGCGGCCCATGTGCGGTGGTAGTGCTGCTGTGTCTGTACTGATGGTGATTGTATCGGTGTGCTGATTTGGGAGGGTTTGGTGCTGATGTGGGGGTGCAGATGTGGGTGTGCCGATGGGGGAGGTGCAAAGGTGCCGATGTGTGGGTGCTGATGGTGTTGATGGGGGCTGGGAATGGCGGGGAGCCGAGAATGCCAGTGTGCTGGGGGGGGGGCATGGGATAGCGGTGTGCTGATGTGGTGGTGCTGGGGATAGTGTGTGTGTGTGTGTGTGTGTGTATACGTGTGTGTGTATACACGTGTGTGTGTGTATACACGTGTGTGTGTGTATACATGTTTGTGTGTGTGTATACATGTTTGTGTGTATACATAGTATGTGTGTGTGTATACATGTGTGTGTGTGTGTGTGTGTGTGTACATTTGTGTGTGTGTACATTTGTGTGTGTATACATGTGTGTGTATACATGTGTGTGTGTATGCACGTGTGTGTATACGTGTGTGCATACGTGTGTGTATACATGTGTGTGTGTATACATGTGTGTGTGTGTATACGTGTGTGTGTGTATATGTGTGTGTGTATGTCTCCATGTGTGTGTGTACGTGTACATGTGTGTGTGTGTCTAGGTGTACATGTGTGTGTGTCTACGTGCGTGTGTGTATGTGTGTGTGTGTGTGTGTGTGTGTGTCTACGTGTGTGTGTGTCTACGTGTGTGTGCGTATACGTGTGTGTGTGTATACGTGTGTGTATACTTGTGTGTATACGTGTGTGTGTTTATACGTGTGTGTGTGTGTGTATACGTGTGTGTGTGTCTACGTCTGTGTGTGTGTACGTGTGTGTGTGTGTGTACGTGTGTGTGTACGTGTGTGTGTCTACGTGTGTGTGTGTGTCTACGTGTGTGTGTGTACGTGTGTGTGTGTCTACGTGTGTGTGTGTCTACGTGTGTGTGTGTCTACGTGTGTGTGTCTACGTGTGTGTGTGTGTCTACGTGTGTGTGTCTACGTGTGTGTGTCTACGTGTGTGTGTTTACGTGTGTGTGTGTCTACGTGTGTGTGTCTACGTGTGTCTGCGTGTCTACGTGTGTCTGCGTGTCTACATGTGTCTGCGTGTCTACGTGTCTACGTGTGTCTGCGTGTATACGTGTGTCTGCGTGTATACCTGTGTCTACGTGTGCCTGTGTGTGTACGTGTGTCTACGTGTGTGTATACGTGTGTGTATACGTGTGTGTACACGTGTGTCTACGTGTGTCTACGTGTGTCTACGTGTGTGTGTGTCTACATGTGTGTGTGTATACGTGTGTGTGTATGCGTGCGCATACGTGTGTGTGTGTATACGTGTGTGTACGTGTGTGTGTATACGTGTGTGTACGTGTGTGTGTGTACGTGTGTGTGTACGTGTGTATACGTGTGTCTGTGTGTATACGTGTGTGTGTAAACGTGTGTCTGTGTGTATACGTGTGTCTGTGTGTATACGTGTGTCTGTGTGTATACGTGTGTCTGTGTGTCTGTGTGTCTACGTGTGTCTGTGTGTATACGTGTGTGTGTATACGTATGTGTCTGTGTGTATACGTGTGTGTATGTATAGGTGTGTGTCTACGTGTGTGTGTGTCTGTGTACGTGTGTGCGTGTCTGTCTACGTGTGTGTGTCTGTCTACATGTGTGTGTGTGTGTCTGTCTACATGTGTGTGTGTCTACATGTGTGTGTCTGTGGACGTGTGTGTGTGTCCGTCGACGTGTGTGTGTGTGCCTACATGTGTGTGTGTGTGCCTACATGTGTGTGTGTGTGCCTACATGTGTGTGTGTGCCTACATGTGTGTGTGTGTGCCTACATGTGTGTGTGTCTACATGCGTGTGTGTGTGTGTGCCTACGTGTGTGTGTGTGTGTGTGTGTGTGTGTGTGTGTGTGTGTGTGTGTGTGTGTGTGTGTGTGTGTGTGTGTGTGTGTGTGTGTGTGTGTGTCTCTGTGTATGTGTATGTATATATATATATAGAGATATATATATATAGTGTGTGTGTGTGTGTGTGTACATGTGTGTGTGTGTGCGTGTGTGCGTGTGTGCGTGTGTGTGTGTGTGTGTGTGTGTGTGTGTGTGTGTGTGTGTGTGTGTGTGTGTGTGTGTGTGTGTGTGTGTGTGTGTGTGTGTGTGTGTGTGTGTGTGTGTGTGTGTGTGTGTGTGTGTGTGTGTGTGTGTGGTCTCTGTGTATGTGTATGTATATATATATATATATATATATATAGATATATATTATATATTTATGTATAGAGATATATATATAGTGTGTGTGTGTGTATGGAGGGATGAGGGTGGCGCTGTAGGAATGTGTGTGTGGGGGGGGGAGCTGCTTACCTTGCAGTCGGCAGCATGTTCCTCGTGCAGGCCAGGAGACGGACCCTGCAGTCATCTGGTACGGAGGGGCGGGGATCAGACCGGAGCCGGACAGAGGGCATGTGGAGGGGGGAAGCTGCAGGGAGAGCAGTACGGGGCATGTGGAGGGGGGAGAGCAGCACGTAGCATGTGGAGGGGGGGAGAGCACATGTGGAGGGGGAGAGCAGCACGTAGCATGTGGAGGGGGCAGAGCAGCACGTAGCATGTGGAGGGGGGGAGAGCACATGTGGAGGGGGGAGAGCAGCACGTAGCATGTGGAGGGGGGGAGAGCATATGTGGAGGGGGGAGAGCAGCACGTAGCATGTGGAGGGGGGGAGAGCACATGTGGAGGGGGGAGAGCAGCACGTAGCATGTGGAGGGGGGAGAGCAGCGGGTAGCATGTGGAGGGTGGAGAGCACATGAGGAGGGGGGAGAGCAGCACGTAGCATGTGGAGGGGGGAGAGCAGCACGTAGCATGTGGAGGGGGGGAGAGCACATGTGGAGGGGGGAGAGCAGCACGTAGCATGTGTAGGGGGGAGAGCAGCACGTAGCATGTGGAGGGGGGGAGAGCACATGTGCAGGGGGGGAGAGCAGCACGTAGCATGTGGAGGGGGGGAGAGCACATGTGGAGGGGGGAGAGCAGCACGTAGCATGTGGAGGGGGGAGAGCACATGTGGAGGGGGGAGAGCAGCACGGGGCATGTGTGGGGTCCCTCCTGTAGGGCGGGAGCCCCCCCGCTGCCCTCCGGCTCGAGGTGAGGCCTCCTGCAGGGCGGGAGCCCCCCCGCTGGCCTCCAGCTCGAGGTGAGGCCTCCTGCAGGGCGGGAGACCCCCCGCTGGCCTCCGGCTCGAGGTGAGGCCTCCTGCAGGGCGGGAGCAACCCTGCTGCCCTCCGGCTCGAGGTGAGGCCTCCTGCAGGGCGAGAGCCCCCCCGCTGCCCTCTGGCTCGGGGTGAGGCCTCCTGCAGGGCGGGAGCCCCCCCGCTTCCCTCCGGCTCAAGGTGAGGCCTCCTGCAGGGCGGGAGCCCCCCCGCTGGCCTCCGGATCTAGGTGAGGCCTCCTGCAGGGCGGGAGCCCCCCCGCTGCCCTCCGGCTCGGGGTGAGGCCTCCTGCAGGGCAGGAGCCCCCCCGCTGCCCTCCGGCTCAAGGTGAGGCGGCGGTGCCAAGGAGCGTTGCAGGCGGCGCCGGGTAGGCTGGTCTTTGCTGTGAGGGGGGGTGGGAGAGGTGAGCCGGTGCCGAGGAGCGTGTGCGCCGCTGCCTCACCCGTCCTGCCGCTGCCTCACTCATCTGGCAGGTCCCACGTGGATGTGAGGCGGGAGGCCACGTGTTGTGGCCGCTCCCCCGCGTGTGTCCCGGGCGCTCGCTCCGCTCCCCCGCTGACTGTAGCGGCGCCGGGGTGTGAGCTTGGGGGGGGGGATGAGCTTGGGGGGAGCGTGTGAGCTTGGGGGGGGGGGTGGGAATGTGTGTGTGTACACGGGACTCCAGGTAAGTTCGGGCACAGGGAGGGTGGGGGGGGGTGTGTGGAAGTTGAGGTGCGGTCCAGCTGACGGGGGAGAGTGAGGGGCACCGGGAGGGGATTGTGTGTGTGTGTGTCCCTGTGTGTGTGTGTGTGTGTGTCCCTGTGTGTCCTTTGGCCCGTCACTCCGCCTCAGGCCAATGAGAGGTGTGCGGGGGCGGGCCAAGGGACCAATGAGATTTCCCCTAGGGACACCGGACATCCAGGCAGGCAGGCAGGCAGGCATACAGTGCTTTCACTAATATAGTATAAGATATATATATATAATATATATATATATATATATATATATATATATATATATATATATATATATATATATATAAAATGGAAATCGCCGTGTTAGTCCAGTTGCAACAGTGCAGAATAAATTAGTTCTTTAGTATTAGGTGATACCTTTTTTATTTGGACTAAAACATATGTCAAAGGACAAGCTTTTGAGACTTCTCTTTTCCTCAGTATCACGGGAGACAAGGTCTTATTAACACCTTAATACCGGGATTCTGGATTGAGCACAACAAGGAGGGTAAAATAAATTGTAATTTATTTCCTTTTAAGACAAACACACAATTCTTCACAATTACACTCCATATACACTTACTGGGATGGGGAAACAAAATATAATGCACCACTGCACAAGAGCGGGGTGGCGCGTGAATAGAGCTTGACTTATAATTGTTCTGCGGTGAGAAGCCAGTATACAATGTTGCATTGCTTGTCAGGATCAATAACCACAGAAGCACTTTACCAATTGACCTTAATTGATTAACGAGACAGCAGGATACATTGTTGCAATCCACCACTTCAACTAGACCGCAAGCCACTTATCCACTTGAGTTTGTGGTTAAGACTTTCCCTGAGCGGTTTGCGGTTTAGGAAGTGATTCAGCGCTACAATGTAGCCTAAATGAACTCCCTACAAGCGCTAACCTAAACCAAACAATGTGAGGTGCAATTAAACTAAATAAAGGTAATAATGTGAAACATTGCATGTGAACTAAACCAGTGAAATGTGATAAGAAACAATTAACTTGACGAGAAGAGCTGCCAAGGGGAACCTCATAAAACAGATACTCCCAGGACCTGTTGGACAAATGCAAAAAACCCACAAAATATGCGTTCCCCGGTGCTATAAAATTGGCATAAGTCCAAAATACCGTAGTCCAAATGTCAGTCCATAAATACTGGACAGGCTCCGGATTCAAATGTTGGATGCTCCAAGATGAGTCTTTGACAAATGGAAGTGTCCCTGTAGGGTATCTCTGTAGGTTGTCCTTGGAAATAAATAGAGGACAGACCAATTGCGCAGTACCTAAAACAAGGACACTTAACTAAAACTTTAAAAAACCTACTTACAAGAAATCAATCTTGCTCAGGCAGGGGATAGAATCTGTGCTTGTGCCACGTCTTCACCTCGATCATTCACGGACCCCACGTGGTCTGACCGGATGGTTCCCCACCAGCTGGTACTCGGGGCTCACGGAGCACGCTAATGACAGTGACACGATGAAGAAGGGAAAAAGGCACAGCCTGGTGTAATACGTAAATACACTTTTATTCACATAAAAAACAAAACCACCCTTACAATGTGGCTGTGGTAACTGATCAACTCACGAATGCCGTCCGCAACCTGTTTCCTACCCGAAGTGACCGGAGACCAACTACACAGCGTGCACGTGAAATCTCGCAGCTCGCTGGTGGTGACGTCAGTGACAAGCGTCTCTCTTCCGGCGTCAGGCGGCTACGGTGGCAGGACAGGCACGTACAACATTAAGCTCCTCCTCCCTACGCATTTCGTGATGGAATGTCACTTCCTCAGGGGATGGTGGAGCTTAGTAATGGGAACTCTATATATATATATATATATATATATATATATATATATAATGTGAAAGTTACTGGATCTGTGTGTTAAAAACCTTATCCCCCTGGGTCTCAATATAGATTTTGACTTAGCAGCCTTTTTAAAAGATCCATTCAAGTATCATTATGGATCCTATAATTCCATTCATTTTATGTAAAACAATTCATGTTTCAGCACCATGTTTCAACATGTTCGATTATGTATTAGCATGAATCGGGTTTTTATATGTTTTTCCATGCACTGTTTTTATATGTACTGTTTTTATGCACTGTTATAGTGACTATTCAGTCACGGGTTGTAGGGCTTTTATGACCCTATCAGCGATCTGTTCTCAGACTGCTGTTATAAGCCTTCATCACTGTCTGTCAATCACTACACAATTATCCGCCCCCTGTGGGAAGTGCCTTCCTTTTTAAATGTATATATAGAGATGCCATTACTAAGCTCCACCATCCCCTGAGATGGTGGCATCTTGGGCCCCCTCAAGGGGAAGCCCCCCAGTTTGCGCACCGCTGCATTCAATCACAACACACACACACACATTTCTATTAATTGTGCAGCTTTGTATGATGGCAGTAAGATTTAAAATAAATAAAGAAATGTATAGGACAGTAGCTGAATGTCAGCACTCTGACATCAGCCAAGCCTCTTTACCACCTTCTCAAACACCAAACTTAAACTGTAACTTCTTTGCAGCAATCACCATCATGTATTCTGCACTACATGTAGTGCATATTACTTTTAATACAAAAATTCTGAAAATTAAGTCTAAAGTTAAGAAGAACACTGTTTTACCTACAGAAATCCTGTACCACTAAACAGGCCAGTCAGTTTATGGAAAACTAATGAGTTTGTAGTTTTGTAGTTTTGTTAAATTAAATGAGCCCCATTGTGTCTTGGCTCCAGAAAGAAGCATATATTTTCTTAAAGATCTGTCTGGGTCTGAATGATGAGCGTAAATAGCCTGCCTTAATTGCACAAGCAGGCTCCAGATTCAACTATTATGGTTTGAAAGCTTTTCTCAGATCACATTATCAAAGACTTTGAGGATGTTTATAAGGGCATAATTACAAAGGGGATTTTATTTCCTTCCTTTCTTCCTGTTCCTTAGGGTCAGTTATGGCTCAGTTTTATGTGGCATAGCCCCTTCATCAGACTCAAAGCGAGTTGCTAAGAGTAAGACATTATCATTTTTTTGTTTGTTTTATTGGCTGAATGAATGTTGAAATGTATCCACAAGCTCAATCAGTTTAATAATTAATGTGTGTCTGAATTCTATATATAAACAAGAAAAATGAGACTTCCTCATTAGTCTCTTCTTTGTTTGATTACTTTTTGAGCCCCAGTCTCTTCTGGACTGTTCACCTATATATAAAGAAGGTAATATTTTTACAGTGATCCAGTTGAATACTTTTGTTAGTGCTCAGACTTCATGATCTACTCTTTTATTTACTTGTCATTTACCTAAATGAAAAATCACTTCCTTGATAATAGGGCCAATTATTGTTAGGACTAAGCTGTTTATAACTGTGCGTTTAGCATTGGTACAGTAATGTAATACTATCCACATAAGAGTCTATGTTGAGTTCATTCAAAGCAGTATTCTTTCTTCAAGATTTAAATTATACACTCTCCTTACACACCTACTCTCAATTACAATTGGATCTAAAATGTAGAAATACATCTAAAACAATTTTGCATTTGTTTAATCTGACCTAATATAAGTGAAGTTTGAAAGCATAATGTACTAAAGAACTCACAAAAGAGAGTTTCTGTTTTGCATTCACTGCAGATTACAAGAAAAGTTGTAAGAAAAATAAAGTTCATAAAGCACTCATGTTTTATCAGAAGCATTACTGTTAAGGAAAATGATTTATATACTGTACTGTAATTGATATTTCTGGATTTTAGTTTCTGTCAAAAGTGGAACCGTAAATGTTTATCTCTCATTAAACTTTAATAACTTTGTTTTGAATAAATCCAGTGGAGTGCCTATCTATTTCTGGATTATGGATTCTAAATAAGAAATAATATTTTAACAGAAATATTTTGATTGAGATTGATTCTACAAAAATCAATAAGAAAACAAACAATCCCTAGAAAACAAGTGAGACTGCTAGCAATGATTAAGTTTCCCTACAAATGAGAGCGAGACAACACGAATACTTGTGGAAAATACATTTTGGCTGTGCAATATTTTACTCCTAGGCGATTAAGCAAATTAACAGTAATTTGGATTCTCTGTCTTCTTATAACTAAACATACAGTATTGTTGTAACAGGTACAATCCATAGACATATTAGTATAAGAGCACTAACCTTCTGTAAGGCAATCAAATGGCCTGGATAGCCATGGAAAATATATTCTGCACAGGTCTGTAGCAAAGAACAAGCAAAAAACAAAAGCTATAAACAACTGTAGCACCTGTTCATATATCCCATTCAATTTAAACTGCCCCTGTTGCTTCATCTCAGCAGTGCCTCCAAATGTAACACCTGTTTCCCCCAACCCCTTCCCCCCTCCTACGGGAGAAGTGTTAGCTACATGGTGTGCTCCGGTGCTGTTAGCTCACCTGTGGTTTTACAGGAGGTCTGATGGCTCCACTGGTGGTGTATGGGAGCAGCAACAGGACATGTTTTTCCTTCTTAGGGTGGTGCAGCGCCTCCATTCCATGAGGGTCCTGGCAGAGGCAGGATTGGTCCCCACAGGCACATACTCTCTCCAGCAAGACACGGAGACTCTTGATGGTACAACTGGTCTTTATTCCTTCCCCACATTAACTGGAGCAGACCCCAAGGGTTTGAGGCCCCAAGAGTCCCTCCTCAGCTCCCTCACCCTCCCCAGGTATGACACTCCAAACTGCTGGTAGGCCTGCAACTGGATAGGACAATATTTAGCTATCTAGGCTGCAACTTTAGGCTAGGTCCTGTGCAGGAGTTTAGCTCCAACACTGCCTGTTCCGATCAGGACTGAGTGTTGAGTCCAGTGAAAAGGCTATAGCCAGGGGCGAAGTGTGCTACACGAAACGCATAGAGGCTGTCTCACCCTCCCTCTGCTACGTCACTACTAGTGCCTCCATTCAGCCGCTGATAAGCTGACCTGCTAGAAGGCAGTGCCTTACTCAGCTGCTGTGCTCATCTGCAGGTCTTTCCATACTAGGAGGTCGGACCATTACCAGCCAGGCACTGCCTTTTGTTTTGATGTTTACAGCGGCTGTACCGATGTATCCTATACTTAATGTGAGTTTTTTATATTTTGCTACTTCTCTATATAAACGGATGTTACATTTACCAGTCCCTTCATTGTGCTCTTTGTTTTTGGCCTATTCAGATCACCTCCATGCCGTTGCGTTGTCCCTGCCACATATTTTGTCAGAAGTTCGATTCTAAGTGGCCCCTGCATCCGAAGGGCCAGACATAAAAAAATAAAACATTTGTTTATTTTTTTTTTTTAAGTTTCTGTGCGAGCAGGCAGGGTAAAACAGACTACTACTGCAGCAGCAGGTAGAGCGGGAGGAAACAACTACTGCAGCAACAAGCCCAACTCCTAATCCAGCAGCAGGCAGCACAAGATGAAATGCTGGGCAAAGTACTTGCTCAGTCCCCTTTGTCTGCTGGTCAAGAGACCGGGTTCCGAAATCTCGTGAGCAAAGACGCTGTGACAAACAGGACTGGTTACAAATATCTGGGACTCAAGGTAACCATACTAATAGGCATAATTTACAGGTAATGACTGTGAATAGCCAGATGGAGGGAGAGATAGAGCCTGTAGATTTACTGGAACTGTTTCTCCCTGACAGTATGAGAAGGTGATAAAATCGATGACAATGTATTGAATGCACAAGGGGTAATGGTGTTCCCTCATTTTGAATTGCTAAATGATATTCTGTATAAGGTGAACAGACATACAAAAAAAGATGCTTAATGATATTGCTAAATTAGGTGTGGCATATCCTGAATGCCAGCTAACCAGCCAGAAGGGGTAAGAACCATCCCCCTTGGTTCCTCTACCCTTGGTCTCAGTTCCCTTTGAGAGGGTTTGGGTAGACTTGGTAAGACCTCTAATACCTTCTGCACAGGGACACAGGTTTATTCTGGTGATAGTTGATGATGCAACAAGCTACCATGAGGCGTTTCGACAACCGCTAAGCAGTTAGCCAACAGGTTTTCGGAGTTCTTCTCATGGGTCGGACTTCCCTAGGTTATGTTGACAGACCAAGGGATGAATTTAATGGCCAAAGTGATGCAGGATGTCTTAAAGTTACTAGAGGTCAAGTCAGTTAGGACATCGGTCTGCCATCCACAGACTGACGGATTGGTGGAAAGGTTTAACCAAACTCTAAAAAGTATGTTAAGGACGTTTGTAGACTCTGAAAAAAGAGCTTGGGATGAACTTCTCCACTTCCTGCTGTTTACAGTGTGGGAAGTTCCCCAGGCCCCCATGGGATTCTCTCCATTTGCGCTCCTGGATGGCCGCAAACCCCGGGGTATCCTAAACTTCCTATAGGAGTCCCAGGAGGAACAGTGGCCCCTTTCTAAGAATACTTTCAATATGTGTTGGACCTTAGAGTGTCTAGACATGGTCGGCCATTTTGCCAGGGAGAATCTTAGATCAGGATGTGATCTCCAAAGGGGGAGAGAAAAGGCAGAGCACTGCATTCCATTGGAAGGAAATGGATGACGGAGGCTTGATCACTAAACAAATCTTACTTTATTGAAGCAATGACAAAATTGGGCAATTGGGTATTAGAACTATTTATACTAGAAGTTTAGAGAACTAATCATCCCAAGGGCAGTACAAATGACCTGGGGTTTTTCCTTAAGGTGGGAGGAAAGGAGATTTCATGAGCAACAAAGGAAAGGGTTCTTTACAGTAAGGGCAGTTAAAATGTGGAATTCATAACCCATGGAGACTGCTGTGGCAGAAACAATAGATATGTTAAAAAAAAGTTGGACATCTTTTTATAAAGCATAGGTATAGAGGGCTATACTAAATAAGTAACCATGGGAAGAATGTTGATCCAGGGAGACATCTGAAGGCTGAAATTGGAGACAGGTAAGAAATTATTTTCCCCTTATGAGATATTGGATTATGTTTCACTGGGGTTTTTGTTTGCCTTCCTCTGGATTAAAATACTGTAAATATAGGATAAGTATCTGTCGTCTAAATTTACACACATCTTTTTTCAACCTCATCTACTATGTAACTATGTATCTATGTTCCTACATCACGGCCTCCTTGAGAATAATGAGTTTGTGTGTTGATTCTTGTGTTTCAATTTTCAGATTAGATTAGAATGAGACTGTTACATGGAAGTGTTTTGCAGTTTGTGATATATTAAACATTTATTTTCATGTTGCAATAATATGAGCGTTGAAGTGGTATTCAGTATTTACATGTTTGTTTGACTTCAAGACAGTGCTTGATCGTTTTGTCAGACAATAACAGCTCTTTCTGGACAACTTTCCTTGCCGGTGCCTCGACTCTCAGTGGATACTAGGCTTATTTATTGGTTCGTATATTAGCAAGCAATAGTATGAAAATTAACTTGGTCAGACATTACCGTCTTTAACTGAAGTTTGACAATACTAGGACAATTTGATGACAAAATCCACAAATTAATGCCATTTCAAATTTAATTTTGCCTGTGTTTCATTATTTATTCTGAAACTTTGTGCTATTAGGCTTAATCACTCATCTCACAATGCTGTATAAAATATAGTGTTAGCCTAGTTTTATTAAACCACTGTCTTAAGTCCATACTAAGTCCATATAAAACCCAGGAAACAACTATGGATGCAAATGACCCCAGAGTTTATTAAAATAACTTTTAAACAGTTAACTGACAATACTAGAACAACCTTCATTATGCTGCATAGAATGAGACATATATTTTGAATCATTTATGTCATTGTCATTAATCTTCAATATGACCAGTACTTGTTAAGCTCAACTAAACCTCAATAACTCCAGTCAACTGCCCTAAGCCTCGGCACCTCCACCCAATTGCCACACAACCCCAAATTCTTTACACAGAAGCCCAATACTGCTCATTATTTTGCCCGTTTTATATAAGAATCTCCACAAAAGAACTATTTAATACTGCTTTCTTCTACACATAACCTATATTAGTATCATTAACCATACTGCCCACCAGCCCAGGTTATATCTGCCCCAGCTTGATATCTCCCAATGTGCAAGTCAAAACTTAACCTGTTGTAAGTGACTTCTTATATATATAATGTAATGTCTCACATTATAATCTTCTCAGTAACTGTTAATTGTCTGTTAAATATGCACATAACGTATATTGTCCTTGGCTGTCCATGAAATGTCTGTAAATATAAAGTTTAACTATGTATTGTCATTATATTTCTGTGCCCAGGACATACTTGAAAACGAGAGGTAACACTCAATGTATTATTTCCTGGTCAAATATTTTATTAATAAACAAGTCATATCTCAATCACATACTCAAATCCAATCACATTTAAGTTAATTGTGTTCAATTCCCTTCAATACATCTTCTTTATATGTTATGTCTTCACAAACCATGAAAGAAGTATAGAGATGAAGCAGATGTTGGGGAAGTATATATAAAATAGATGATGCTATTACCGCAATCAATATTTTAACACCTACGTTTTGGTTTATTCTATACAACAAAATGTAGATCTGATGCTAAACATACACCATTAAGCGGTTTTCTTAATTGAAGAGGGAGAAGAATCATGCTTTACTAACAAACATGATAATTGACATTGTGTCAGTCTTTTGTGTGACAGAAGCTGCTTAGCTTGGTAAATAAGCTACAATTGTTTAACAGAACATTGTGTATTAATTTAGTTTGTAATCTACAAATATACATTATCATGGACTGATAAATACTTTAACAAAAGGAGTACATTATATCTGATCAATTGGGTTTAAAAAGCAAAGGGAAAAAAAAACACTCTCTCCTTTACACTGATGATGCAGGCATGATGATATATGGCTTCCTCTTCTTAGAAATACAACTGCGATGGAAATCTAAATACTGTGAGCATTCAATTGCCTATTTGAGGATTGTGACAGTGAGGGGGTAACCAGGCCATCAATAAAGGTATTAAGCCCGTCTGGTTACCTCTGATCCATATTTTGGGTTTTAAAGTGTCAGCTCTTGAACCTGTTTATTGTAACTGCAATCTATGTAATTGTGCGACGATAAATAATTTTCTGTATTTTACCTTTTTAGGTGTGCTAGCAAGCAGAGATTGCTAAGCTATGAGTTTCAAGGGGGGTTTTACAGAGAAAGTCTTGTCAGAATATGTCTAGCTATCCGGGTTCCAGAGTTGCTGGATACCCCAAAAATGTACCCGGGAATCAGGACGGATTCTCGGATACTAGTTCATTGAGACACATTGCTCCAGCAAAATCTCCCCTTGAAAACGATTGCGCGAATCACCGCTAAGATTTCCTGCTTCAGCACAGACCAGAAAGGTAAATGGGGCATAGGTTATGTGGTATCCCTGAAATGGTAAAGGGGTCCCTAGTATAAGAGGGGATTTCCAGTTAATGGCCTGATCCCCCAGAACCTGGTATAGATGTTCTGGGGGTACTCCAACCATAGATAAGGTTGCAAGGGTTTTTAAAAGTCTAAGTCTGGTTTTCAGTGCGAGGGGATAAGGCTGGTGAAAATTAACCTGCACGGTTTTTCATTCTATTCCCCATAACCAAAGGACTTAGCAAAAATATGTGAAAGTACATTTTATTTAAGTGTATAAATGTACATATGCTTGTGCACGGTATATGAGCTGGGACTTCCAGGTCCACGGTTCCGAGACACCATGGAGCTACCAAGCTTGGTGCCATCAAGACTGCTCCGGTCCCGGACATGAAAGCCTCAGAGGTTGCCAAGGTGTTAAAGCCATTTGGGTAATGGAGTTAGCCATAAGTACTCATGTCCTGGGATGAATGGAAGCCATCGGACCACCATTTACCCATCACCAGACTTTGAGGAGCCGAACTCCGTGGGTGGCTTCTGACTGACAAGTGGCAGAGGTGCCAGGTTGACGCATGCCCTTGTCAAATTCCGAATCTGAGCTTGCCTTGCTTAGCAAGACTGGCAACATTCTGATTGGCTGGTAGGATTTTTCCCACGCTCGGATTGGCTGTAGTATTTCATGAATAAACTCTGAAATACTATAAGAAACCCTCAGCCAACTTGAGATTCTAAGCGCCAAGACAGCAACTGCAAATTTGAAATAACCAAAAGATGCTCTGGGAGAAATAGCAGCTTCAGAAATTTAAAGGCGAGAAGTTTTCCCACTTTTCTGGGGCAAGTTCTGAGAATAGAACGTAGCGGTCGCGGCTGAGATTACAAGCCTATAACAGTACCAGGATGTTTGGTACTATCTCCCGGTCAAGGGATTTCGGCAGCTCCGGAGCAGATACAGCGGTGGCGTCAGGAACTTCATGCCGATTTGAGTTCCAGGACATTTCGGGACAAGTCCCGGTCAACCTAAAGACTTTATTTTATGTGCCATTTCACTTAGGAAAGTCCAGTTTTGTAGCCCAGACCACCAGTAAGTGTGTTTTGTTCTGTATTTTGTAATCCACTGTGTGTACGTCTGTTTCTATGGAATAAATGACAATTTGTTTTACTATTTTTTTTGCTCAGTGAATGATCCTGGTAAAAAGGTGTAAATACCTGCTCTCCTGTGACAAGGATGCTTTTATAACTAGGGTGCATCTCTGGAAGTAATACTGTATGTGTTATACTGTATGTGCTGTATATGACAAACTAATGAGTAATGTAAATCTCAGTGTGATGTACTGTAATTACACTGCTGTTAATTAGACATTTTAGATTATTATTATTATTATTATTATTATTAGATATTATCTGATGTGGGTGTCCATGAAAATGTGTGGCATGGTATTTAATATAAAAGAAAAAAATTATGAACTGAATCTCGAAACATGGTGTTACCAAAACCGTGGACTGGCACTGTTGGTAAACGATAGAAGGCTAATAACCCTTGAAAAAGTAGATAAATTGACTCTGTAGAATGAGTACTTCTGCCTTTTTATAAGTGGTATAGGAGCATTCACCAAGTAAATCCAGATAGCAGAAGAGATGAAGAGTGGGGAATGAGACAAAACACAACGACATTCACGTGGCAGTGCACTGGTAGCTCCAACCTTAACTAATACCCAACTGCTGGTCTGGTGAGTACGCTTTGATTGCCAACCTGGCTAGGTATTGGTAGGTAATGGCATTGAGATCATAGCAATAACAGTTAATTTCATGATTGTACTCACAATCCCGTTTCTCCAGTAATATCAGTCTGTTGATCCAGGCGTACATCAATCTTGACAAGGTAAGTAACTGTTACGCCGGAGTAGCCCGCAGACCAGACCTGTCCCTAGAACTGAGGTGGCAGGTATGAATACACACACCGACAGAGCGAGGGACGTGTCCGGGTTGTGGTATTAGATGGTGCCAGGCCAGATGGGGTGTATTGCGAGAATACTTGCCGATACCATTTTCCCAGGAGAATGGTCGTTGCCGTTGCCGAGATCAGGGGTAGGAGATGTATGGAGGAATCGAGATGAGTGCCGAGGTCGAAGGGAGCCAGAAGGTACTTAAACAGGAACAATCCGAAGTCGAGAGCCAAAGGGGGTAGTCTGCCAAGCCGCGTTTAAACCGAGAGAATCAAAGAACAAGCACTGTGAAACACCCATACAAAAACTATGAAGAGCGAGGAAGCACAGAACAGAGAGGGTATATAAAGCTGGAACAGCCAACCAGTAGAGGGGGCGTGCCTGGAGGAGCCCATGGAGCTTCAGTGCATTGGCTGCTGTTCTTAGAGCTCAGGTGACACTCAGCAAGAGCCAGATTGTAACCATGCGGTGTTTGGGGGCGGAGCCTGAGTGGGGATAAGTTCAAGGGCTTTTGTGTGTGCACTGTAAGTCCAACGTGTGCATGAGATGAAGCAACGTGGGGTGCGCACGTGCGTGCGGGGCGGCGATTCCGCGCCGACGGCTGCGGCGCAGAGCGAGGAGGAAGAACCTCGTGGAGCGTCCCACCATGCCGAGGGGTTAGTGATGAAGCTGAAGGGGGCTTGCGTGGTTGTAGTGGAAGGGTCTGAGCAGTGTAAGGAGAGAGCCGTGAGCTCCGCCTGAGATGCTGTGTGCTCACATTCCTAACAGTAACAAACAAAAGGGGGAGAGAGCACTACAAAAAAGTTCTAGAACTGGAGGGAGATAGATCAAAAAATAGAAATTTGTATTTATTTAGCATCTAGCCAACAAACAAGGAAAAAGCAAATCCTTTGATATAGCGTCAGCTACGGCGGGAAATGCGTTATTCAATCGGTGGGGAGCGCAGATATGTGAATAAAAAATATGAGAAACACAAAATAGTGCAATATGACTGAATAAGTCAGTGAACTTCAGTGTAACCTATAGACTGTGTACTCACAATCTATCTGATCTTTTAAGCATTTCCATCAGTGGCAATGAATGACCAGTACCTCTGAATGTGTGGGAACCCTTTTAATGAAAGAAAAAGCCCCAATAGCGTAGACTGATAGACAATTTATCAAGAAGGTAAGTAAAAGCATATATACACTCACATGGTGTCATACAATTACAGGCACATCAGTGGTTATCAGGAACGGAATAGACACCGTCTGGGATTGTCAGCCTTCAGCGTTCACCCCCTGCTCGCGTCCACAGGTATTCGTGCATCTCTCCTCCTAGTAACCTTGCGATTGGCTGGCCTACGCTCCTCCTGGTCTGAATACCCGGATGCTGATTATGGGAAGCAACAGCACCATGATTGTCAGTACTACACAGCTGCGGTCTGCGGTTCTTCTGGCACGCGTTTCACTGGATCGCCCAGTTTCATCAGGAGTGCTGTATAGATGTTCCCCTCTCCATTATATACTCAATTGTTCAATGCGATTGGCTCTGACATAATTAGCTACACATTAAACTAATAATTGCGAAGAATACAACAGAAGCTGGCTACATATAGATATCATGTAAGTGAATACAAAATGACACTATAAATTAACATAGAACGCAATGCCTAAGTATCAAATACATATACAAAGGTTCAAAAATATTTATTAGAATAAAAACAACATATAATTAAAATAAATAAAACCTAAAAAATGCTCAAATAACAATATAATAGGGATATGGAACTGCGAATAGATAAGAACTGCAAATAGATAAGAAACCAATATTAGATCAGAACTTATATAACATTTATGAAAACATATAATGAACATATATAAAATGCATGTATTGCAGTGCATGAATAACAGTGAAACAGAGATGTGGATTCAAATGGAAAAATGATAAAAACACACTCAAATCCATGTCAATATTTAATCCGGATGGGATCAGAGTATTCAACTGATGAATCCAAAAACTTTCCCTTTTAATTAAATCCACATACAGTATCTATTTCCCCCCTACAATGGGGTGACACCATCTCAATACCTTGTTATTTTAACCCCCTTGGGTCTGCATTATGCATTAAAGCAAAATGTTTGGAAACACTGTGCGTCATAAATGTATGCTTAATATTTCCTACATGTTCAAGAATGCGGGTTCTTAGTGGATGGATGGTTTTACCAATATATTGGAGGCCACATGGGCAAAACAACGAATTTGGTACGCAATTAATATGTTTTTTTAATTTTGAAGGACTTATTGGTAACATTGGATGTGAAGTGATCCGTCTTATTTGTACCAAATTCACAAGCCTTGCATTGTTTGCAGCAATAAAACCCTTTGGGAAGGTCTAACCAATTATTACTGACTACTTTCTTATTTTGTAAGGCACTTGGAGCTACTCTATTCTTAATATTCGGAGCTCTTCTGAACATAACCTGTGGTCGATCTGGAATAAAAACCCCTAACACAGGATCGTTCTTCAGGACATGCCAATGTCTTTCTAGAATCTTTTTTGATTTTATAGGCCTCTCCATTAAATTGGGTTATAAATGGAACCTCACACTTAAATTTACTGCTATCTAATTTGACAGCTTTATTCATGATAGAAGGTCTTTCCAGACTTAGCTATTTTTTCAGGGCCTGCGAAATATTGGACTGGTCATAATTATGTTCTAAAAAATGTTTTGTGTGCATATCTGGCTGTTGGATAAACATTTGGTTATCTGTACAGTTCCTTCTGAGTCTACGATATTGCCCATAGGGTTTTGATTTTGGTTTTGATTTTAGAATGAAATTATTCCCATCACCTCTTTGAAGTAAGTTTTAGTTTTAATGACATTTTCTTCAATGTATATAGTAAGGTCTAAAAAATTAATTTCGGTTCTACTGAATGTCGATGTAAATTTTAGATTAACTGAATTTTTATTAAGGTATTTAAGGAAACTGTCTAAATTCTCTTCTGTCCCTTTCAATATAAAGATTATATCATCTATATACCTTTTATAGGTGACTAGGTTTGCGTCCAGCCCCACACATCTACAAATGTACTCTTCCTCCCCCCATATACTCATAAAGAGATTTGCGTAGCTGGGTGCAAACCTAGTCCCCATGACCGTCCCAGGTAGTTGCAGGTAGTATTTATCATCAAACCAGAAGAAATTCCTTTCTAGAATGAACTCTTATATACCCAATCAAAAAATCTATTTGTAATCTGAGCATATTACTATCTGTTTCTAAAATCTTCCTAATCGCTCTACAGCCATCTTTGTGAAGGATAGATGAAAATAGTGAGTTAACATCAGTGGTTACTAAAAAGTAACCCTCTTCCCATTTAATTGTATCCAACCATAGGAAGACATCACTGGTATCAATCAAATAAGAGTTTTTGTTTTTTTACAAAGGGCTATAGATCGCTATCTATAAATTCCGAAAGATTAGAGGCCATTGATCCAATGCCAGATATAATTGGCCTTCCTGGGGGTTTCTGAATGTCTTTATGCAATTTGGGTAAGAAGTAAAAGACTTTAATAACACTGTTTTCCCATCATGGCGGAAAATGCGCCAGAGGATTTGATTTTACCTTGTTTGTCGGCTCCATACTGAATAAATAACATTTTCTATTTTTTGATCCATCTGCCTCCAGTTCTCTAACTTTTTTGCAGTGCCCTCTCTCACCCCTTTTATGTATTTAATGTATTCTATTTAAAGCGCTGGTAATCTGTGAGGTGAATTTCTGATTAATCCAATCGTCAAAGAGTCTGTCCTGCGCTTCCGTGTATAGGGGCAATCACCTGAATGTCTCAGACACTGGGGCAATGTACGAGGGAGCTCCGCGTGGCCACAGAGTTGACCGGTGCAGGGGGATGTTAAATCTTACCTCAACTGCATTTTCTCCGGTCTGGGACCCGCTCACCTCGGTTGCTCCTGCGTGCCGCCGTCTATGGATATTCAGGATACAGGGGTGGTTTCGGCGCAACTGCGCATGCCTGAGTCAAAGAGGCTCCCGGATGTTCTTCAATAAACTTTATTCTTACAAAAACACACAAGGGCTGACACCGCAATCTCCCCCTCTACGCGTTTCACCCTTACAGATAGGGCTTCGTCTCGGAGTGGGGAGAAGTGGTAGCTGCCTGATTAAATACAGGAAAAGCCCGCAAAAACGGTTTAAAACATTAAAACATTAACCCCTTCAGTGCCCAAGTCTATTCCTGGTAAATAAATAAATAAATAAATAAATAATTAGAATATTCAACACATAAGTCAATCCTATGAATAAACCGTTACTGGAATACAGTGTCTATTGTTCTTAGAATCTCTAAGTATTCAATTCATAATCTAAACCTTGTATTCAGATTAGACTCAGGCTGTACATTGAAGGTATATAAAGAAAGTACAAAACTGCTGATAACACTGCAAGTGTCTAGTTGGTCCCTTAAATCAATGTTTCAAGTTAATTAGCAGCTTCAGACTTATATAATGTGTACAGGCAATTCGTAACAACAAAACCATATACTACACATTTGTTTACTCATAAACATTGTATAATGCTGCTACATTATTAGATAATAAGGGCAACCAGGTAGACGAAGGAAGAAGGGGGAGTGGGGGGAGGGGGGGAAAGGGAGGGAGAGGGGGGGGAGTGGAGGGGAATTGAGAGGGGGGGGAGAGGGGGGAGGTGGGGGAAGGAGTGTGTCGGGAGGGTACGAATCCAGAAACAGCAACGGAAGCTAAAAGCATTTTTAACAGAATTATTACATTGTATTTAGAACAATCCTATCCAGGAAATGTTAAATTGTCACACCCCAAGAAACATGTAATGATAATCTAGAGGAAACAGCGCAGATGCCAATCAATATTGAGTCCGTTGGGCTGCAGAGTGTTTAGCGTGTATATCCAATGGGCCTCTCTCAGATGCAGGATCTTAATTCTATCCCCTCCACGAGGAGGTAACGCAATATGTTCAATGGCACAACATTGAAAACTCTCTACAGAACCCAACGGACACATATTAAAGTGTATTGATACCGGATGTGTCATGTCGTGATTTTTAATAAGTCTAAGGTGTTCCATGATGCGAATTTTTAGGGCTCTACTCGTTAGCCCCACATATTGTTTATTGCATCCACATTTAAGTAGATATATCACAAAATTAGTCTGGCATGATATAAAGGTCCTGATAGGGAATCTGCGTGTTTCATCACAGTTATAAAAATGTGTTGTTTTGAGCATATTCGGACAGATTTTGCAATGTCCACATTTGAATGAACCAATTAATTTTGGAAAAAAGGACAGTTTCGTTCTATTACGGTTGGTTGGTTTTAACATACTAGGTGACAAAAAATTGCCGAGTGTAGCTGCCTTGCGAAATACTACTTTTGGGCCTACACAGACCATTTTGCGCAGCAAAGGGTCCAAAGATAGTGTGGCCCAGTGTTTGTGTATTATTGCTTTAATACAATTCGCTTGCTCACTGTAGTTTGTGACAAAAAAGGGGGTTTCGGTGTCCTCGACTTGTGTGCCCTGTTTTTTGTGGCTGACATTCATGTTGATGAGCAATTCTCTGTCTGTATCTAATGCATTCTGATATGCTAGATCCAAGTCTTTAGTATCATATCCCCTTGACAGGAATCTCTCCCTCATCTCGTTCGCCCTGTGGACAAAGGACTCCAAAGTGGAGCAGTTCCTACGTAACCGCAGGAACTGCCCCTTCGGAATACCCATGACCAGAGGGCGAGCGTGACAGCTTTTTGCATGAAGCAATGAATTCCTGGCATTTTCTTTTCTGAAAATATCTGATTGAATTTTATTCTCTAAATCTACATACAAATTCAGATCCAAAAATTGTATTTGGTATTTGTCGTATGTGTGAGTAAATCTCAGATTGAGTGTATTATTTGCCAGGTATTCAAAAAACTTCAAAAGCTCTGCCTCTCCCCCACTCCAGATCAAAATCAGATCATCAATGTAGCGCTTGTAAAACGCCACATGATGTCTGAATGGATTAGAATCTCCAAACACGTGGAACATCTCCCACCAACCCATGAACAGATTGGCGTAAGAGGGGGCAAACGACCTCCCCATTGCTGTCCCACGTGTTTGGAGATAGAACTGGTGATCAAACAGAAAGTAGTTATGTGTGAGTGAAAATCTAATACTTTCCAAAAGAATGGCTATATGTGCTGGAGAGAGAGTGGAGTGATTGTGCAAAAAGAATTCAGTGGCAGTTAGGCCATGGTCATGATTTATGATGTTGTATAAGGAAGCCACATCTAGGGTTACCCAGATGTAGTGTGCGTGCCAGGTGAGAGGTGCTAAAAGTGATAACACGTGCTTGGTGTCAATAATATGTGAAGGTAATGAGTGAACAAGTGGCTGTAAAAAATGATCTATTTATTGTGAAAGGTGTTCACCCAGGGAGCCTATACTGGAGATGATGGGTCTACCCGGGGGTGCAACCAGTGTCTTGCGAATTTTGGGTAGGTGATGAAAGATGGGTGTAATGGGATCTGGAGTGGTGAGGAAGTCTCGCTCATTAGGTGAGAGAACATGTAACATCTCACCTTCATCCAAGAGGTCCAAGAACTCTCTGCTGAACTGAGGGGTAGGATCTCTGTCAAGAGTACGATAAGCTTCTGGGTCACCCAGTTGACGTTTGGCCTCCGCTATGTAGTATTCTCTGTCGAGCACCACTGTTGCGCCACCTTTGTCCGCCTTTCTGATAAGAACAGAATCATTGTCGATTAGTGATTTCAAAGCTGCCCTTTGTTCCACTGTTAAATTATCCCGCTGAAATCCCCTGGTTCCTATGCCTTTAGCCAGGAGCGAAAGATCTCTTTCAATGCCATTTTGGAAGATATCAATGTACTGCCCTTTCATGAACGAGGGGTAGAACATGGATTTCTTTTTAAACCCAGAGTTGGTACTGCCCAGGAAATCTATTGGGTCATCTATTGTGTTATTTTCATTGAAGAGATCTGTAAGGTCCTGCTGTCTGCACTGGTCTTCAAAACCTAAGGGAATAGGGACAACAGGGTTAATATCAAAAATGGGTAACATTGCATTGGGATTGTTGTTTCTAGAGGAAAAAAATCGTTTCAGGGTTAACTTCCGTGTAAATTTGAACACGTCCACCATAGTGGAAAACAAATTGAATTGTGTACTGGGTGCAAAGGATAGTCCAAGGTGTAAAATGGACAGTTCCGATTGTGTCAGTTCATGTTTAGAGATATTAATGACATTGCTTGTCTCCACGCTTAAATCTTTAGTCTCTTTGAAGGCATCCCAATAAATGTTCTTTCTCCTGCCTCTTCTTGTCCTTCCCCGTTTTTTGAGGACTTCTGAATGGCCGGCCTATTTGGATGGGTCATCTCACTGGATCCCGCCATTTCGTCCCCAGATGATGGGTTGAAGTCACTCTCAGAGAATGAAAAGGATACAGCATGTGAGGTTAAATCGCTAACTTTGTTCCCCTTTAGGATGGATTTGCCCCCTCCTTCTTTGTTTGATTTCTTATATTTGGGTTTACCCTTACTTCTAGAGGGTAACTTCTGCCAAATGTAAATTTGGTGCGCCTCGTAGTCAGCCTTATCTCGCTCAAATTTTGTCTGTTTGTTGAGCATGATTGTTTTTTCTTGCTTATTGAGCTTGCTAGCAGTTTTCATATCTAGCTCTTTGAAATTTTCCATATGTGAGAAGGCTTTCAACTTATCTTGCAATTCTGATATTTGATTGGACACTAATTTATACTCTTCTGATTTGTGTCTAATAATTAGGTCCATTAGCTTAAATGAGCAGTCATCAAGAATATGGCACCATTGTTGCTCAAATTCCCCATTAACAAAGCCAAAGGAGGGTGTTTTGGTATGGCGTAAACCTCTGGGAATACGTTTCACACGATTATAATTTTGCATCGTTGTTATTTCTCACCAAATTCTCTGTCGTGATAATAAACATTTCTCCAACTTGGTAAAATGTATCTTGAGGTCTGCAGTGTCCTCACAGAGGAGTTCAGTAATGTTGCTAAAAATAGCCTCTGCTCTGTGTGTGCGGTTGGCAGTGTTACAGCAGCTGAATAAAAACTCTGCATCTTGCTCAGGTGCAGTATCCATGCCGGTGTAGCCCTTGTTATGTGTATATGTAAGTCCACGTGTCTATGATGCACAGGATAACTTCCAAATATTGCGGATGCAATTACCACAGGGAAGGTAAAAAGAGGAACCACAGGAGAATAATAGGTGCTGCTAAACACGAGCTGCTGACAGAAAATGATGATCCAATCGTCAAAGAGTCTGTCCTACGCTTCCGTGTATAGCGGCAATCACCTGAATGTCTCAGACACTGGGGCAATGTACGAGGGAGCTCCGCGTGGCCACAGAGTTGACCGGTGCAGTGGGATGTTAAATCTTACCTCAACTGCATTTTCTCCGGTCTGGGACCCGCTCACCTCGGTTGCTCCTGCGTGCCGCCGTCTATGGATATTCAGGATACAGGGGTGGTTTCGGCGCAACTGCGCATGCCTGAGTCAAAGAGGCTCCCGGATGTTCTTCAATAAACTTTATTCTTACAAAAACACACAAGGGCTGACACCACAATCTCCCCCTCTACGCGTTTCACCCTTACAGATAGGGCTTCGTCTCGGAGTGGGGAGAACCGGTAGCTGCCTGATTAAATACAGGAAAAGCCCGCGAAAACGGTTTAAAACATTAAAACATTAACCCCTTCAGTGCCCAAGTCTATTAGAATATTCAACACATAAGTCAATCCTATGAATAAACCGTTACTGGAATACAGTGTCTATTGTTCTTAGAATCTCTAAGTATTCAATTCATAATCTAAACCTTGTATTCAGATTAGACTCAGGCTGTACATTGAAGGTATATAAAGAAAGTAAAAAACTGCTGATAACACTGCAAGTGTCTAGTTGGGTCCCTTAAATCAATGTTTCAAGTTAATTAGCAGCTTCAGACTTATATAATGTGTACAGGCAATTCGTAACAACAAAACCATATACTACACATTTGTTTACTCATAAACATTGTATAATGCTGCTACAGCATTAGATAATAAGGGCAACCAGGTAGACGAAGGAAGAAGGGGGAGTGGGGGAAGGGGGGGGCAAAGGGGGGGAGGGGAGGGGAATTGAGGGGGGGAGGGGGAGGGGGGGTGGAAGGAGTGTGTGGGGAGGGTACGAATCCATAAACCCCATTATAACGCGGTCCTCAGGGTCCACCCCGAGACCACCGCGTTAGTAACGGGGTCGCGCAAAAACAAAATGGCCGCGGCAAAAAAATTAGTTAGAACAGTGTTTCCCAAGGGCCTGAGTTCCTTTCCCCCCTGTCCAAAACCGCCACCCCCCGGCAGCATCGGCGCATCATCACCCTCCCCCCCGCAGCACCCTTCACCCCGCGGGACAGGAGATGGGAGCGGGGATGTCCCTCCGGTCCCCGCTTCCCCCTGTCACCGCGTGACAGCCCGTGGGGCAGGAGATGGGAGCGGGGATGTCCCTCCGGTCCCCGCTTCCCCCTGTCACCGCGTGACAGCCCGCAGGGCAGGAGATGGGAGCGGGGATGTCCCTCCGGTCCCCGCTTCCCCCTGTCATCGCATGACAGCCCGCGGGGCAGGAGATGGGAGCGGGGATGTCCCTCCGGTTCCCGCTTCCCCCTGTCACCGTATGACAGCCCGCGGGGCAGGAGATGGGAGTGGGGTTGTCCCTCGGGTTCCCGCTTACCTCTGATCCCCCCACGTGCCCGGTGCTCCCGCTGTCTGCATGGAGGTGGTAGCGGGGGGTTTCTTCTCCCCACCGCTGTCCCCGGCGCTCCTGCTGCCTGCGCGGGAGGAGGGGGAGGAGCGGGTGGTGGTGCTGGTCGCGGCCTTTCCTCTGTTCCGACCCCCCCCCATCTGTGTAGAGTGAGAGAGTGTGTGTGTGTATGTATATATGGGAGAGAAACTGTGTGTGTGTATATGGGTGTGTGTGTGTGTGTGTGTGTATGTGTGTGTGTGTATATGGGTGTGTGTGTGTGTGTGTGTGTGTATGGGGGTGTGAGTGTGTATATGGGTGTGTGTGTGTGTATATGTGTGTGTGTGTGTGTGTGTGTGTGTATATGGGTGTGTGTGTGTGTGTGTGTGTGTGTGTGTGTGTGTGTGTGTGTGTGTGTGTGTGTGTGTGTGTGTGTGTGTGTGTGTGTGTGTGTGTGTGTGTGTGTGTGTGTGTGTGTGTGTGTGTGCGTGTGTGTATATATGGGTGTGGGTGGGTGTGTGGGTGGGTGTATATGGATGTGTGTGTGTATATGTATGTGTGTGAGTGAGAGTGTTTGCAGTGAGTAGTGTGTGCAGTGAGCAGTGTGTGCAGTGAGCAGTGTGTGCAGGGAGTGTGTGCAGTGTGCTGTGTGCAGTGTGTGCAGTGAGAGTGTGTGCAGTGAGAGTGTGTGCAGTGTGCACTGTGTAGTGTGTGCAGTGAGCAGTGTGTGCAGTGAGCAGTGTGTGCAGGGAGTGTGTGCAGTGTGCTGTGTGCAGTGTGTGCAGTGAGAGTGTGCAGTGTGCAGTCTGCAGTGAGAATGTGTGCAGTGTGCACTGTGGTCTGTGCAGTGTGTGCAGTGAGAGTGTGTGCAGTGTGCAGTGTGTGCAGTGAGCAGTGTGTGCAGTGAGCAGTGTGTGCAGGGAGTGTGTGCAGTGTGCTGTGTGCAGTGTGTGCAGTGAGAGTGTGCAGTGTGCAGTGTGCAGTGAGAGTGTGTGCAGTGTGCATTGTGTGCAGTGAGCAGTGTGTGCAGTGAGCAGTGAGTGCAGGGAGTGTGTGCAGTGTGCTGTGTGCAGTGAGTGCAGTGAGAGTGTGCAGTGTGCAGTGTGCAGTGAGAGTGTGTGCAGTGTGCACTGTGCAGTGAGCAGTGTGAGCAGTGTGTGCAGTGAGCAGTGTGTGCTGTGAGCAGTGTGTGCAGTGAGCAGTGTGTGCAGTGAGCAGTGTGTGCAGTGAGCAGTGTGTGCAGTGAGAGTGTGTGCAGTGTGTGCTATAACGAAGTTTACCTGTATATGAAGAGAAAAAAAAATAAAAACAAAGCTATGTGGAACTTAGATAATAAATAACTACTTTCTGTCATATAGACGCTGACAAAGAGAACATGTAAACATTTTTTGTTTTGCTCAGGGCACTTAGTTTTAAGGTTGTCCCATTTTCAGATCTCTTTGATCTTGACATATCTGCTAAATAATCTGGTGGCAGTATACTAGTTTACTAGCAAAGACACTTAGGAGGTATGTTGTGCAATAATTCTTTGGACTAACCTAATGAAAGGTAATATTGAAGGGGGGGGGGCATTCATTTACTGTATGAGATGTCTCAAGGAGTCTTTCACTCACTACAGATTGAAACTCAACGGTTCACAAATATTTTACACTTCCACCAAAAGCCATTGTTTTCCATTTGGGATCCAGATGCTCCCAAGATTTGGAGTTCAATACCCACAAAAATGTAATTTGAAAGAAAATTAGTTTTCTTATTTAGCGGGATATTTTATGTGGGCTAGTGGTGCAGTGAAACTGCCTTTCTTTACTCTCAAAGAGAGTTTACTGTGAACTCACTCTGGAAAGGGTAAGTTTCTGTTCCACACATTTTCATTTATTCCCTTATGTTAAAGCTATACAGTATAAAAAAAAATATTTTGTCGTTTCAATTATGATGTGCATATTTTGACATAGTTTGTACTAGATGTAAGTAATCTAGCAGATTGTCAGCGATTTCTAATGCATCATTTCCTGTTGGTTGCTCCTATTACATTATGACTCCCTGTATTTAAAAGCCTTATTAGTTTTGTGAAACACAACATGCATCACTCGGACTACATAAGAGGAATAATTTCCATGAATACATTCATCTTTCACCACTATCGTGCCATGTGCCTCAGCTATGAATAATGACATTATTATGGATATCAAAAAAATTTTTTTTCGCAATTGAGAGGAAATTTGATTGTGCCATTAGTCTACATTGTACAGTAATCTATACACTGTCAAAACTATGTAACAATATATTATTTTATCTTGTTCAACCTCGTGCATTGCAAGCCCACTTGGGCACCTAAGTCTTCAACTGTGTAGTTACTTTAAATATACAGTATTTTACCAGAAAAAGGCCTATGTAATAAGAGGCTATTCTGCAGCTACGTTTGCATCTTTTATTGCAACTCTAGAGAAAGTAATGTCATTTAAGTTAGAATACATTAAAGGTTAAACTAGGGTCTGAAGTGAAGAAGAGACGTTAGTGGTATTTATAGTTCATATATTGTATAACAATTAAGTAATAATCCCCGAAGAACAGGGCATTACTGGCCAAAAATGCCCTGTTCTGAGGGGATTATTACTATTATAGGCTAAATGTAGACTTTTTTCATAAATAATAGACACTTTTGAATAGTTATATAGATTTTTTTATTAAAATAAAATGGTAAATACATGAAACCACCTCTATATACGCTTACACTGCAGATATCTATATCCACACACTTCCGCCCCCTCTGTGTACACACACACACACACACACACACACACACACACACACACACACACACACACACACACACACACACACACACACACACACACACACACACACACACACAGCAGCTCGACACACACAAACTGCTGCTACACACACACACACACACACACACACACACACACACACACACACACACACACACACACACACACACACACACACACACACACACACACACACACACAATAGCACACCACACACAACACACAACACATCACCTCTACACACACAAGCACACCACACACACACACACACACACACACACCACAGCACCTCCTCTACACTCACAACACAGCACCTCTACACACGCAAGCACACCACACACCCACACACACACACACACACACACACACACACACACTGGAGCTCTAGACACACAACACAGCACCTCCTCTATCACACACACAACACAGCAGCTCTACA
Source organism: Ascaphus truei (assembly GCF_040206685.1). Taxonomy (NCBI): domain Eukaryota; kingdom Metazoa; phylum Chordata; class Amphibia; order Anura; family Ascaphidae; genus Ascaphus; species Ascaphus truei. Next base: position 282,902,105 of record NC_134485.1, read on the forward strand.
CACAACACAGCAGCTCTACACACACATGCTACACCCATAAACACTGCTGCTGACACTGACACACACACACACACACACACACACTGGAGCTCTATACACACACAAACTGCTGCTACACATACAACAACAGCACAACACACACACACATACACATACACTGCAGCCACAATAAAAAATGCAGCCACTTACTACATTTTGCACTCTCCCCCCCACCTCTACACACAACACAGCACAACACAGCACTTCTACACACACCCCACACACTACTGCACCTCTATACACAACACAGCACCTCTACACACACCCCACACACACACAACACTGCTCCTCTACAGACAACACAGCACCTCTACACACACACACACACACACACAAACTGCTGCTACACACACATGCTACCCCCATAAACACTGCTGCTGACACTAACACACACACACACTGGAGCTCTATACACACACACACAGCACTTCTACACAGATATACAACACAACAGCATACACTCACACACAAACTGCAGCCACACACAAACTGCAGACAGCCACTTACTTATTTGCAGACACCGTCTCTCTCCCCCTCCTCCCCCCATCAACTGAATCTGCTCAGAAAATCAGTCAGCTCGGGAGGGGGAGGAGTCAACCCAGGGCTGATACGTCCTGACCAATCCCCTGCCCTGTCTCAGAGCTTTTACTTCATGCAAACCAATCCCCTGCCCTGCCTCAGCTGTTCTGAAAGATGATTGGCTGGAAATAAACCCATTGAAAACTGCACTTTGCAAGCTCCTAAATTCCGGGCATTACTGATTGGATAATGCCCGGAATTTTAACCAATCAGAGAGCAGGGTTTTCAATAATGCCCTGAATTTTACTGCTTTAGCCTATAATATCCATTAAGAACTGTCATAGATATCTAATAAAAGATTCCAAAACGTACAAAACAGAACAAAAGCCAAATACTTGTAGTGAATACACTACCACGTCCATAGTGAAGATACGGTGCAAGTTATGTAGCTCGCGCCGAAACAAACACTAGGACGCCAATGCATATGCGCATAGTGCACTCGCTACCATGTGCACAAGCGCTACAGGGAGAGCGGCGCTTCGCAATACAAACAAGTTTGTATTTCCAGTGCGATGCCAGGTCACGGAGGAGCGCAGAAGCTAGCGCATTCTACTATGGACGCAGACTAAATATAAAATGTTCTTGCTAAGAAAAAATTTAATCAAAGTAATTTACCCTGCAGATCCATAAGGACTTTATAGGAGCCTATGGGGCTTATTTTCTTTGAGGGTGAAGGGAAATACAGCTTCATTCATTTCTTCTCACATGCCTAACCCGTGTGATAAGTATTTGTTATTCAGTAAATTCGGTTTGGCTTTTAAATTCCATGCACTATGTAAATTTGTATTTAAATGAGTGCATCTCATAAAATAAAGTATTCACATGCTATTCAATAACCTGTGAGATATGAATTGACAGCTAAAACCTTTCGAAAGTTTCTAACTCACCACAGGATGGCAAGGTTGATAGTTTGCCTGGGTATTAAAAAGGATAATATAGCACAGATGGGGTTAAAGGTACAGTCTCCATTTTGAACACATTGAGAACAAATCAGTGATACAAATGTAGCCAGCATTATTGCAGCATGTGGCACAATGCAGCGGGAAATACACAACACACCACGGGAGAAGAGGCCGGGTTATTGCACTGTTTCACCAATGGGAGCGTGCCATGGGTTACCATAACATTGCCTACATCTGTATGTTTAGTAGGTAAAACCAAGTTGAATGATGACTTTGTAAAATCATTCTTATTTTTTTTCATTAATACTTGGAGAGGTAATAGTTCAACTTAACCCAATATTAACCTCAAATTGTTAAAAACATTTATGGGGGCAAAATATAAAAAATGGTTGATAATATAATTCTGGTAATGGGATTAGATTTTAATTGTTTTTAATAACCAATCATGATTTAACATTTTTTAAACATATTACTGTGATCAGTTCAGCTGAGTCTGATTCTTTAACAGGAGCTTCCAGGAACCTGAAGCTTACAAATTGTCTCATCTTAAAATCTGTTTTAGTCACAAAAAATATATGCAAATTCTTATTTTTTTAGTAGCATTATTTTTAAATAGATCATTCATGTTGAGTATGTGAGAAATCCAGATTTATAGCTCTAATAAGACGCTTCCGTTAGCAGGCAGTTTTGCGCTGCTCTTATCACAGTTGAATTAATAGGCTCCTATGTATCAAGGACATTTCAGAGCTGATTTGCTGCAAAGAGAGGCATTTTTATCTTGTATCAAGGTACTTTGCATCAAGCTTGGCTTATTTGTATTAGCTTCCAATTTGTGGTCTGTCACTGGGAGAAGTTATGAAGGAACACATATAAAAACTGAATGTATTTAATTCTTAACCTGTGCATCAAACTTTCTTCATTGAATCTGTTTCAAACCCTCCACCAGTTTCTAAGGCAAACTAAATCTCCCTTTCTAAGTTGTGAAAATATCTTCAAAATTTGTCTATGCTGCTCTTCTTTATTATTGTGGTGGTTGCTATAGCTCAGTGCTAGTACTTTGTAGTTGCAGAAGATCTTACACTCTATTATTTTAACATTTCTAGAGGGCCCCTCACATCTGCAATCTGTCTCAGATGGGAGCTATTGAAATTATAATATTGATTTGAGGGTGTTGCCCAAATGCATGACTAATATGATGAAAATCACATAGTAATGAATAGTATACACGTTTGATTGCTTTCATATCTTTCTTTATAACAGTTTTTTCCAATTCCACTGTTTCCTTGCTTGTGAGAGGCAGAATACATTCTGTACTGAGACAAACCCTACTTGGTTATTTATTGTCAAACCTTTAGAAACATTACATTGGACTGATATCATACTCTTTATAAAAAACCCTAGTGGTCTGTGTGTGTCGGCACTCGGCATCCAGATTGGCAATTGATTGATCATCACTAATGGAAAAGAGAGTATCCATCTCCGACAGCAGCAACTTCACCAAAGTTCATCAACATTATTAGAATGCGAAATACAAAGAAATGTCTGTGAATTGACTGTATAACCCCTGTTCATTTCATGTAACGTTATCATAACTCTGTGCCCGGACATACAGTACTTTGAAATGAAAGGTAACTCTCAATGTATTACTTCCTGGTAAAACATTGTATAAATTAATAAAAATACCAGTATATTGTCTGCTTCGGACCGCATAGCATGAGGCCATAGAAAGTAAATCAAACTCTCCTCTCACAAAAGTAACATAATTATGGTTCTGTGGAAAATATACATGCTGAATAATAATGTAAGACCTTAAAGCTGCAGTTCAGTCAATATCCTGCATGTGTGTTTTTTTTAATAAATCAGTTCTGTAGTAAGAAAAAATACTTTTAGCATTTTCTGTTTCTAAAAAACAACGTTGAAAGACCAATTTTCTTGTATTCTATTTTAACAGCCATTTGCTAAGGCACTGCCCCTTCATGTCCTGTCACAAGCTCTGGCACACCCCTTTGTCAGCTCTGCCCTCCCTCTAGCACTTGTCAGTGCAGGAATGCTCATGAATATTTATGAGCTTCCACTGACAGACAAGCAGATTATAAACAAATCCCAGCTTTTAATATGTCACCAAATTTCGACCTATCAATACATGGAGAACGAATTGACCTGCAGCTATACAGTTCTTTAGCTAATTAGAGATTGCACACATGAAACTATTGAAGTAAAAAAATAAATGTAAAAAAAAAAAAAGACTGAACTGCAGCTTTAAGAGACTTCCATGGTGATATGAATTGGTTTTGAATTATGCAACTGATCACATAGAAAATAGTTCCTGTTGTCGATCAAAGTGCAACATGATCCAATATATGAGAAGAATCCAATATTGCCCTGCCAAAACAACCATAGCATGGTTATGAATTACATTTTAAAATTACCACAAAAAAAGAGTCAAACATTAGGTCACATTGTTGGATCTCCATAGAGAAAATGAGTTTTGCCACAGAAAAGAAAAGCACTTGGTCATGAATATCAGGAAGCTATCAAGCACATTAGCAAACAACCTCCATGTCAAAGAAAGAGTGTTATAATTAGCAATAATGATAACATTCAGTTTGTGTGGTCATGTGAAAATGTTTTATGAATCTCTAAGAAGCTATTGTTTTCAGAAAACTTTGATATTTAACTAGTATTTTGCGATAGGGACTAGCATCCAAAGGTTAAATTGAAACCACCTTGAATGCAATAAAAATCAAACATAGTAATATTTAATGTGTTCTCTCAGTAGAGGGGTTTAATTCTGAATCTAACACAAGCCATGTATAAATTAAAGCAGCAACTTCCTCCCCCTAAAAAAAATCCTGTATGTTATTAACTCCTATAATATATATTGTGCCCTAAGCAAGTCCTGATCTTTAAATACATAAACTAAGTTAAAAAATCAGGATTTTCTTTATCTCTAGATTCTCAGGTAGCCATGCATAGCCTTCAAACTTCAGTGAGCTTTAGGGAGAGCTCCACTTTACCCTCATGGACACTTACTATTTCAAACACATATCTCGTTAACAGTGAATAAGATTTTAAATATAAAGTCAGCATTTTTGTAAAGGTCTCTTAAAGTGTCAATCCAAGCCAGAGATTTTTTTTAACAGAGGATTGAAGCAGTAGATCTCCGGTGTTGAACCCCATTAATTTAAGCTCCGTCCAGAGACCCCCTGCTTCCGGAGATACTTACCTCCATTGTAGGTGCCGGTAACTGCTCTGCTCGGCTAGCAGGGATCACGTAATGGCCGAATTTCAAATCTCCCGTGCCCTGCGGGCCAATAGAAAGCCATGATGTCATCCGGTGTGGTTCCTATTGACCCGCGTGACACGGAAGCTTTAAAAAGCAGAGGAATACCAGCACCTACTACAGAAGGTAAGTATCTCTCGAAGCGGGGAATGCTTGTTGCTGAAATTAACAGGTTCAGCTCTAGAGACCCACCGCTTCAATCCTCTGTAAAAAAAATTCTAAAAAAAAAACACTGACTTGAATCGCTCCTTTAAAGTAAAGGAAAAATGCAAAAATGGTGATCATTGCAAATTGCTGCTTTTATACCTGTGGTAGAATCATGTGAGGCTCAAAAGCCAATATGTAGAAAACTATTTGTTAGTCTAATAAAATGCTTTATACTAATTCCCTTTTCTTATTTTATTCCATTTTTATTTTTTACAGGATACATCAACTGAGATGTTTCAGACCGTAATTAAGAACCTGAAAATGTTATCCAGGTTCAGAGTGTGCAGCCATTCTATCTACAGTATGATTGTCTAACTATGATAGGTGTTCAGGAAAAAACTTTCAAGCGCAGCAGAAATGGGAATTCTGCCACCAGTACGGTATGTGGTAGCAGATAAAAATAAATCTAGTACCAAATTGCTGCCAGCTTGTTTGTAGATCCACTAATTTGTTCCTTCATGGTCAGGTTTAATTTTTCACAGGATGAGGGGAAATGTTAATCATTTTAGTCAGAACAGCACTTCTGCTTTTTTAAATGTGTAAGGAAGGAATATCTAATTCATCACTGTGGAAACAAATAGAGCTAGAACAACAGACATGTATCTGGATGGTACAATTAGCTCTTCAATGCAGCAAAATTATTTTCTCTTGCATCATTTTGTGCCAGCTTCAAATGAATGCAACTCTTTACTTATAATTTACATAATATTGACCTTTTTGACAACAGATGCTAATATACATACTTGAAAACAAGAGGTAACTCTCAATGTATTACTCTACTTCCTGGTAAAACATTTTATAAATAAATAATATCTTTACCCCACCTCAGACCTAGCAAAATTATAAGGAAAACTGCACACCAGTTACAGATGCCAACATTGATACATAACATTATGAAGCTACTTCACCAGTGGTGTAACTACATTTTTTGGGCCCCCCTGCAAACGTTTTGAAAGTGCCCCCTAAATAAAAAAAATCAAATTTAGTTTCCACGGGGGTCCCCATGTGAGCGGCCTCGTAAGCACCCCCCTCTCATACACCTTGCGAGCACCCCCGCCCTTTCTGTACCCCTCTCTCTCCCATGTCTCACACCCTTTCTTAGACTACGTCCATAGTGCAGGATATGGCGTGAGCTTAGTAGCTCACGCCAAAACAAACATTAGGACGACAATGCATTAGTACATAGTGCGCACATGCTAGCACAATTTCCCCTGCACACACACACACACAAACACACACACACACACAATCCTCCCTACACACACACACACAATCCCCCCTACACACACACACACAATCCCCCTCTACATACACCCACACACTCACAATCCCCCTACACACACACACACACACACACACACACACACACACACACACACACACACACACACACACACACACACACACACACACACACACACACACACACACACACACACACACACACACACAATCCCCCCATACATACACACAAACACACACACACACAATCCCCCTACACACACACACACATACACAATTCCCCCTACATACACACACAATTCCCCCTACACACACACAATCCCCTCCTCCCCTACATACAGACACACCTTTTTTCACCTGGGGGGAGGGATAAGGCTGCTCAGACCCTGTCTGTGTGCTCAACCATGCAGGCATTGGAGGAGAAATTGCCTGTGTTCAGTGAAGGCCCTGCCCCCACAGCAAGCAGATGCAGAGAGCAGCAGCCGGCATGGAACTTGAGTCCAACTTCCAGCGCCGGCCGGCAGGGCCCCCCTGTACTCCCGTAAAGCAGCAAAGAGATTGGTGGGACAGCAAGCCCTTAGAACATGAAAAACTCACCAGAAAGTAAATAAGATTTCTTGCTACATACTAAAAAACAAGTTACAAAATATAAACAAGACAAGAACTCTCCTGCCACGTGAAACACGTGGGAGTGGAGTTTTTGTCTTGTTTGTATTTTGTTACTTGTTTTTTACTATGTAGCAACAAATCTTATTTATTTTTTCAACAAACACGGTGAGTTTTTCGTGTTCTAAGGGCTTGCTGTCCCACCAATCTCTTTGCTACATTACTGCATCTCCTTTCCATTGGAGCGACGCCTGGAGGCATTACAGATCGATTGCTATAAACCATAGCTCAACAGCGCAAGAGTGGCCGAAGACATACCAGCTGGACCGGAGATGGTACACCACAGGAGCAGCTGAAGCACCCTCCCGCAAAGGTTTCAGGCATCGAGGAGGAACCACTGGATGGACTTTCCTCACTGGTTGGACTCACCCTCACTTGTTGGACTTTCATCCCCATATGTTGCCTTTCTTTCTCTGTGTTCCAAGCAAATAGGCACAATTATTATATTCCAACAGGATAGTGTATTATTATGCCTCTCAGTTAACCCGTTACAGCTATGCACCGTGGATATTATGTGTTCACCGAGTTAATGCTAGTCCTTGAGCTTAAACCAGCTTATCCTAGTATAGCCCCCTATGCTCCTGTCTGTGCCTCTCCCCTCCCCCCCACCCCGCATTGCATGGTTTAGCAGCACAGTGGTTACGCCACTGTACTTCACTTTAACTGCTCCAAAAACTCCATCCAAACTCATTCAAGGTCGTGGTGAAAAAACAGTGATGCGATGCTCCTTCACACATTGATGCAAAGTTATTCAACATTACTCTGATGCTCTAAAGGACTGATTTATCAATTTAAAGAAAATATCAAACGAAAATATAATAATAATTAGATGCAGATTTTGCATGTTTTACTTGCCTTAAATGTAATAAAGAATATTTCACATTTGACACTTTATTTGTCTATGATGTTTATATCAACACAAATCTGGCTTATTTTATTTTTATGTTAGGAAAAATTTACAAAATTACAAAAACGGACCCACAATTTGATAGATTTGTTGTTTTGTTCTTTCAATCAATTTAACAGAACCATTTATAGATAGATTTTTTTTTTAAAGTGTTGTCTTTCAGAAAAAATAAATAAAAAAAGCATGAACAGGAAGCCTTTCATGTGAATTACATAACAAAGATGCAAATAGAAAATAATTGAAATACATTTCTGAGAATAATACTTACTGTATAACTATTTACTATGTAAAAACATTCAAATTAGTATTAATTTAGGTACTGTAGGTATTTTGAGGCACAGATGACAGGGATGTTTGCAAAAGCACAGTGGCAGTCTTGTTCAGTAAATAAACACAAACTCTTCTACATCCACTGATAGTAATGTACAGTAATATACCATTCCTTATCACTGTACTGGTATGCATGTTTTTATAATAAGCATAGTTTTTAAATGAGGAAATATAAGCTTCTTTATTTGGTGCAGGATAAACAACTGCAAAGTTTTATGTTATTTGTGGAGGAGACATTTGTGTCAGAAAGTATGTAGAAGAAGTCACTGAGGCCTGTCCACTTAAAGGGCTCAAAGTGTTTCCTGTACAGCCCTTCTTCACTCATCACCTTAGACAGCTATTATTAACAATGTGTGACTGGGGCCTTAGCTACACAATCAGCCTGTCAATTACCTTTTGCCCTGGTCTGAAAAGAAAGCTGAGAAGAATAAAACTCCCCAGCCGGGGGTTGTGCTGCTTCAACTATGTGACCCACTCTCTGCATTCAAAATCAAATAAATGGTGCCTGCCCCTTTTTTGACTTCAACAATAGTGACTGAAGGTGTAGGTGTTTCCACTGCAAGGTTTCCTCACCACAGTCTGTTCAACCAGAACATGATTTGTTAGTAATGTTAATAAATGTTTATTCATCAACCAGAATGTAAAGGGTATGCCAAAGTTTACTTAGCAAGAGTACATCAAATGTATCAAAAACATACACTTATAATCAATACACATATATTATGAACAAAACACCATGTTCACAAGTTATTGAAGATCTTAAAAAGTATATTTAACAAAAAATAATATATTTAAGAAGAAAGACTGTGCTTATTCTGTGCCTCATTCTTCTTGCTGAAAATCTCAAAAAGAGCATTTACTTCTGTGTCCTGGTATTTATGACAAGTAGGCACCATAAGGCCTATCTACTAAGCATTGCAAAAAAAAATTTGGCATAAAATAGGTGCCATCTTAAATCGTGCTTGTGTGCATCTATGTACTAACCTGAATTTTCACCATCTGCGCTAGCAGAGTTAATGATTTTTTTTAGGGTGCAGAAATGCTGCGCTAGGCAAAACAGATGTTAATGCTATGTACTTTAAAAAAAATGTGTGCCAGAAAAAGGACAATGGATCTAAATCGTCTGCCAAGTTCAACTTTTGTGAATAAAGTGCTTTATTTCTTATTAGATTTTTAGATCAGACTGTTGCTTTGTTCCCAATATTGCTAGTTCATTTGAGCCTGTTCTGGTTGATTCTTCCATAAATGTGGAAGCTTTGTATTTTTATATCTATCAATCAATAAAGATAGATAAATACATAGAAAGTAATTTGTTATCCCTAGTATTTAAATATTTGCCCCCCACCCGCAGTCACACTTATCAACCATTGTGGCCAAGCACTGCCATCTACTGCATTTATTCCTTCACCTGCTGTTTCCTGTAAATTTCCCAACATACCGCTTAGACTATAATTTCACCGGGGCAGGGATTTTCTTCTTTCCTATTGTCTGATTTTATGTTTGTTGCACTTTTGTAATTATAATTAACTGTATTTTTTTGGGGGGGGGGCGGGGGGAGGGACGCTGCGTACACAACTAGTGCTACAGTACATATATACAGTGTGAAGGGATTGGAGCACACATTTAACTGGTATAGACAGACTGCAGGAGAGGCTGCTACTATCAGTGTAGATAGAAGATACTGTACAAAACATAACAAAGGGACAGGCACAACAAAAAATGTGCAAAAAAAGGTTTCAAATATACAGTACACAATCACACAGAAGAGCACAGCAACTACATGCGTTATTTAAATATTATACATATCATACAATATTCTCTACCAAGAGATCTGGTAGAAAAACATGTCCTTCTGTTTTAGCCTTAGTTGTGAGGGCAAAGACTAACTGATCTGTGCAAATGATGTCTTAAAAGCTTCCTATGTCATTTGTTCACTTGCTGAGAGGACTGTCCATCATACAGGCGCTTTGCCTGGCAGTCACTTTCATTTTAATTTGACTGACCGAGGAAGCCTGGATTATTTGTAAAGAACAACAAGGCTTTTCATTCATAATTTCAGTAGGGGGACATGGTGCTAATGATGGGAGTTTGAATAAATTGGCACTGTTGTATTCAAGGCAGGAAGAAGCCCAACTGACTATCAAATGAGGGGAATGGGGGTGTAGGTGAAAGTGTTGTGTGAGATAGCAAACAATGAAAATAGGATCACACATCTATACAAATACAAATCAGCTTATTAAAGGTGCGACAATGCAAAGATGGACACAGGAAGAAAGGTAACAGCAGCCAAACACTGTATTTCATTAATAGCTTCTTGAGCATTTGATCACACCAGCATTCTGGCTTCCAAAAAAAGCTTCACACAGTCTGCATTAGAATTACTGTTTTGTTCTCATCTTGTGCCCTTTCCTTTCCAAATAACACTTTCCCTTTTATGGTGACATTTCTGTTTTATGATGTTCCTTGTCAGGGAAGAAAATGCTAGTTCTATTTACATCATAACATTTTAACCCTACCACTGCCTCTCATCATAGCTCTGAAAAGCACTACTCCATTAAAAGGGACTCAATTTGGTTATTTCATTGCTACACATGCCATGTTGTGGGTTTGTTTGACAATTGTCTTAATTATTACATTTTCATTGCAAGATTATTAGTAACAAATATATGGTAAACTTTTTAGCACTATATCACAACTTCTGTTGCTGTGTACATGATGGTGATGTTCCATAAATATTCTGTACAGCTGCTTCGGTGTTTCAGGTATGACATATTACATTGGAATATCAGATGTGTAAATATAATGTTTGTTCCATATACAGTGCTGCAGCGTTTCACACAGTGTCAGTACAAGAAAGCATAATTATCTATTGTGACAGTACCTAAATAGACTTCCACAACAATATATAACTAAGATATAAGTCGGTGCACAGCAGCCAAAAAATGCAATTAATACAAGCACTAACCAGCACAATAATGAATTAATTCATCCATTAATCAATCAAAGCAATTAATAAAACAACTCAGCTAAACAACAAGGAATTCATTCAAACAGTAAACAACAAGAAATTAATTCATAACAAAACTCGGCAAGACAACCATTAGAAGCAGCACCCAATACAAGATATCATTAATTAAAAGCGAAAATCAATCGCCAAAACAATTTTAAAATAATGCAGCAAAGTGACAAACAATTACATCCACATAATAAATAGACATAGAAAAAATCACACTAAATACAAAGCAACCAATTAAAAACAAATTATTGGCCTAATAATGTATTGATCTGTACCCTAAAGTGGTAAAGATTAATACATTATCAGTCAATGTTCAAAGAAAAAATTAAAAAAATACACATCCATTCGAAAAACCTGTAAAAAAAAAAACATTTCCATACTGTACATTCAATATTTTACTTACCTTTAAAAGCACTGACCCTCCGACTCCCGGGGAAACAGGAAGCTCACGTACCGCAAGGGCCTCATTGGTTGTAGTATACCATGTGACTACCTTTGGACGATGTCACATATTTGACCTAAAATGACTCCGTCACATAGTGTACAGCAACCAATCAGATTGGGGAATTAGTTCCCACGATCTGATTGGCTGAAATACCATGTGACGCCGGCCATCTTAGATTTAGTGACGTCATCTTAAAGGGAAATGAAGCACAGCCATTCTGATTGGCTGGCATCATTCCCTTTAAATGACTTCATAAAAAACATTGGCGCAAGGTTTTAACAGCCAATCAGATGGCTGTTCAAACAGGTCCCGCCGGGGGCGTGGCCAAGACACCAGGCAGGATAGACGTGTGTCAGGAGAGCTCCGTCCTAAAGGCCCCAAAAAAACGAAATTAAAGGCAGAAAAAATACTTGAGAAATCCTTTAAAAGCTATATTCAGCAGGGGGAAAACTCCCTCTATCCAAATCAGGACTTATTACGGTAATATCGAGGGGAGATCAAAACTTATACCCACATAATCAGCAGCCCCTCAAAACGCTGACAAAACCCACAAAATGGCGCCTGAATGCTGAGTTCCAGGGCAAGCTGAGACGCGGTGAGCCGGAGGAGAAAACAAAACTGAGTGCTGCCGCCAGACTAACGTGAGCTGCCAGATTTGGTGTATGTGGGGAGGCAGCAACGGGAGCCCCGCGGGCGCCGGGGCAAAGTGAGCGAGCGGGACCCGAAGAGAAGGACAGAGCCGCCATCTTGTACTAGCCGTGCCGATCGCAACTGGGGAGCAGAGGACGAGAGGGGGATCCCGGAGGCTGGGAGAGGTCTTACCGCGGGAGCGGAGCCCTCGGCCACGGAGGTGAGGTGAGCGCCACACGAACGCCTAACTCCAGCAGTAGAAACACAGCCCCTAGCAAGCCATGGTGTGGAGACAGAGCGCCACCTAAGATGGCCAACCTGGCAAGGTGATCCCCCGGGGACTACTGGATCGGGGCCCGCCGAGAGAGACAGAGAGCTGGGGATACGCCCCCCCTCCCCTCCCTTTTGCGTGGGGCTTGCAAGGTACAGGAGGGGACCCAGAGCAGTGGTGAGAGAGGAGAAGAGGGAGCTCCGAGGAGGTGGAGAGGGAGAGGTGCCCATGCATTTCAGCCTGCAACTCAGAGGTGTTCCAAAATGGCCCCCGTTGGCCAGAGTTAAAGGCACAGAACACACAAAACATATGCAACCACTGAAAAATTGAAAAACAGGGCTCTGAGTTGTTCTCCAATACACTCTCTCCCCATCCCTAATCCTAATAATAAAAGAAATGTGAATGATCATAGTGCTTCAGGAATGAGGGGGTTTATGTAAATGTAAAAAGACAAAACGAAACTTACATCACCCAAACAATATCAGCTTCAACTATATGCCTATGACCAATAACAATAAATATGCCACCTACCAAAACACCAAAAAAAAAAACGCGGGAGGCCGCACTCTTCTTTAAAAAACCGAAGACAGGAACTAAAGATCATGAAGCATCTATCGCTGGCGAAGACGCAGAACCAGAACCTGACTCCGAAGAAGAGACAGACACGCTGCTTACTCGCAAGGAAATGTTGCTGTTTGTCCAAGACATTAAAAGCTCCTTCCAGTCCGAGATGCAGAGTTTCCGTCATAGTCTCAGAGAGGAAATAGCATCTATAGGAGACCGTATCGTGGACTTGGAGGAGAAAGTGGACACCACCGCCTCTGCCCAGGAGATCCAAGCTCAAGAAATCCACGAATTAAAAACACAAGTTAAAATTTTTTTAGAAAAATTGGAAGATATGGAAAACCGATCAGGACGCAATAATCTGAGGGTTCCCGGAGGAAGTGGACAATGCTCAATTGGACGCATATCTAATCCAGCTCTTTGGGTCTCTGTTACCAGAAATGACGGAAGACAAACTCCAGATGGACAGAGCACATAGACTGCCTAGCCCTAAAGGCCTGGACCCAAAAAAACACGGGATGTGATTACACGTCTACACTACTTTCGTAGTAAAGAGGAGATACTGAGAGCCGCTAGATCTGCTCCAAGGATAGAACAAGACAATGTTCAGCTTCTCATTTTCCCAGATCTGGCTCAAATCACGTTGAACAAGCGTAAAATGTTCGCACAGGTCACAAACACACTGCGAAATAACAAAATACGCTACCGTTGGGGTTTTCAGTGCAAGATAATATTTATCTACCAAGAAAAAACATATATATTTCTCTCCCCAGAAGAAGGCGAAGAGAGACTGAGAGCAATGGGTCTCCTTGAACCAGAGTGTAGAGGGAGAGGGGGGTTGGTCTGGTATTAAAGGGGTTGCACCCCATATGGCCACCCCCTGACCTCACCAGGGACAGCAATGGCCCCCGCATCGAGAACAGGCTCCGAGTCGGAAGGTGAGGGAAACCCGGACGACCAGGGGCTCCTATCGGCCAGGAGATGTGATATTGAAAGGCTATATCAGGACCTAAAAGATGTGTTACAAGCCGAAATACGAGCCTTAGCTAAAGAAGTGGGGGGCCTGGGAACCCGGACGCAAGAACTGGAGGTGCGGGTTGACAAGAACTCTAAGGCCATTCAAAAAACCTCTAAAGTCACAGCGGATCTGCAATCTCAGATAAATGAACTCCGCGACCGGCAAGAGGACGCGGAGAACAGGGATCGCCGGAACAATGTGCGCCTCCGCGGGATCCCAGAAGACAGAGTGGACTGCGAGGAGTTCGTAGAGAGGTGGCTGGCGCACGTTTGCCCGGAGGCCCCTAAAGATAAATTATTGATGGACCGGTGTCATCGGGCGCTGCGTTCAAAACCCCAACCCAATGAGCTGCCAAGGGACATCATAGTGCGTTTACACTATTACCGCACCCGGGAAGAGATTTTGCAGAAATCTAGAAACACGCCTGTCATGGAGTTTGAGGGGGCTAAAATCGCTGTCTTTCAGGACATCTCACCTATCACGCTGGCTCGCCGAAGAGACCTGTGGCCCATCACCAGGGTACTGCGGGAGAAGGCAGTCAGATACCGCTGGACTTTTCCCTTTGGTCTCATGGTGATTCGCAATGGCCGCTCTATTCACCTAAAAGCCCCTGAGGAGGGAAATAAATTCCTTCAAAAGCTGGGGCTGGGACCGGCTCCCGGTACCACAACTGCCGACCCAGACCCCCCAGCGATGGGCCCAGCATGGACCACAGTGGGAAGCCCACCCAGAGGAGATACCGAGTGAAGCGGACACTGCCACCCTACCAGGTTCAAAACCCCGAAGTTGCAAAGTTAGGATGAAATACGTTTTTTTCTTCTTCTCCTGTTACCCCGTTTAAGCTGCATTAGCCCCGACGCTGACACTGAAAAACACCGTATGACAGAGACCCCCCACGATAAAGAAACCTGTAAGAACCGTCTCCGGGATAAAAGCAAAGTTACAAAGCACCCTGAAAAAGAAAAATCAATAGGACTTATTACTCACCTCGTGGTCCAGTCATGGCGCCTGGTCCGGCGATGGAAGGTCCCCCAGCGTGAAACGCAGAAGGAGGTTGAGCAGAAGGCGGGAATCCCTCTTCAGGCGGGAAACTGGATCGAGTTGGAGGAGCGGCTTCAGAGGCGTCCGCCTTGCAGGTCAGCCCAATCCAAGATGGCGGAGGGGGAACACCGTCACCGGAAGAGGCGGGAGTAACGGCGGCCATCTTACGAGGGGCGGAATTGCCGCGGTTAACACAGAGGGACGGCGCAGGGATGCCGTCACAGCCCCTGAGGAGATGGCCACGGGAGAGCAGGGACCACCGGCGCTCGGCCGTATCGGAAGTCAGGAGAATCTGCACAGACGTCGCGAATTGGCCCGTATACAACCCCATGAGCAGGGAGCGAGACTGAAATAGGGACATGGCGCGAACATAGAAGAGAGGAGCAGTGGCAGACTGCGCCTTCCAATATAGCAAGAGTGGAGGGGGCTAAGAGGACTAGGCATATGGGGCTGATAGATGTCTAGGGGACAGGATAGGAAGGGGTGGAAAGGCAAAAGAGTAAGGGTGAAAGCTGTGGAAGTATTAAGATGGAAGGGGGAAGTGATCAGTAGTGACGAATAAGGTCAAGAAAGGTGAAGGCAGGTTGCGAGAAAAGACGGGGGATGTGTACACAGAGCAAGGCAAGAGTAAGATAGGAGATGGGAGAGATGCGGAGGGAGCGAAGAAGCGGAGGTAGTAAGTGAGAAGGGCTAGTAAGTAAAAAGAGAAAGGACATTACAGAAAGTATAGTCAGTAGACGGATGAGGTAAGTTAAAGAAGGAAGGGGAGCGCAAGGGAACACGGAGAGAAAGAGCCCACAGATGACAGACGAAAGGATAAAAATAGCCGGGGAAATAAAGCGACGAAGGGGGAGGTAGGAAGAGAAGAGGTGCAGGCACTGAAGACCTTTCCCAGACAAGGATGTTGTTAAAAAGAGGGAGGTAGCGCAATCCCATTCCGAGGGCCACGAAAGAAGGGGAAGAAAGAGCTATGGTAGCTGAATTGCGATAAGTAGCCCCAATAGATACGGAAATAGGGGAGAAAAGCAGTGCCCGAGAACAGGGGCAGGATGCCGCTAAGGGGTCGTGTTAAAGTTAAAGTTCTAGTTGAGGTTACACGTTCTGTCTATAGCTTCTGTCAGCTAACCGGAGAGGGGCGGGGGGTTATAACCCGGCCTCGACCTCCGCATCTACTCCAGGTCGGGACTAGCCAGACTTAGGCTAGTGGTTACCGACGAAGTCCCTTGGGAGGGGGAGGCGGCATGGGAAGGGGAGGGATGCCAAGAGAGAGGGCGGTCGAGCTCCCCCGCCGTTTACCCAAGGGCTAGGATCGCAGGACTACGGTACTGGTACCTAAGTCATGTGACCATTGTTCTAATATTTGTCTTGTTATGTGTGTATATGTTCCCCTCCCCACCCCCCTTGTGTGTCAGTCCCCCTATCCCCGCAGCCACCGATACAGCTCCGTCGATACTGGAGGGGAGAATGCCAGCTGAAGGCCGGAGACGGAATCGGCAGGCGCAAAGAACCCACCGGAGACAGCGGCCGTTACACAGCCTACCCACAATATACAGCTCAGATGAGTAATGATATCACTATGGTTTCCCATAATGTGAAGGGTTTTAATAGTCCTACTAAACGGAGAATTGCTTTCAGGGATTACAATCGGCGGAAAGCTGACATTGTCTTCCTACAAGAAACGCATTTTTCCCGTCTAAACCACCCAAAGTTCCTCGATAAAAGTTATAGAACATATTATCTTGCATCCGCAGATGTCAAAAAAAGAGGGGTGGCAATTATTATACATAATAGGCTCGCCTTTACCATAGAGAAACAACATGCTGATGTACAGGGTAGATTTCTGATCTTGACGGGCACCATACAAGGCCAGCAAATCACATTAACAAGCATCTACGCCCCTTGTGAACAGGACTCTGTTTTTTTGGAGCAATTTTTTGCTAAACTGTATAAATTAGCTAAGGGCAGTATATTCCTTGCGGGAGATTTAAATCGAACACTGGACCCTGACTTGGACAGATGCACCCAATCTAACGCGGCCCACAGACAGGACTTACTAACAATACGTGACGGCCTCCAGGTTTGCCAGCCGATAGATATGTGGCGGGAACAACACCCAACTACTAGGGAATACACTTTTTACTCTCACCTCCATGACAGATATAGCCGCATAGACTACTTCCTAGTATCAAACAGAGTGGTTCCAGTGGTGGGCCATACAGAGATCCACGAGATCTCGTGGTCCGACCACTAACCTATTGAGCTGAGGTGCACACTGATTGGGCTCGACAGACCCGGAGCAAACTGGAAGCTCAACGAGCTTCTTCTCAAGGCCCCCGCTACTGAAAGGGCGATACGGGACCGGATAAAGGATTTCTTTAGAGAAAACATAGGAAGCGTACAATCGCAAGCCACACTCTGGGAAGCCCATAAGGCTACTCTCAGAGGATTTCTTATGAATATAGCTGGCAAGCGGAAGCGGGAGAAAACAATTAAAATAAAAGAGCTGCAGGCGAAACTAACACTCCTCACTGCACAGCATTCCGCGAATAAAAACCAGCACACGTGGCAGGAATTGATAGATACTAAGGCGGCCCTCAATCTAGTGTTATCATCCCAGGCCGAGAGGGAGTTGACCTGGTCCAAGCGCAGATTTTATGAAAAAGCCAACAAGCCAGATACCTTACTAGCCAATAAGCTCCGAAACAAGCTTCCAAATTTTAGGATAGCGGCAATTAAAACTCAGCGGGGTGACCTTACCTCCGATCCGAGACAAATAGTGGAAGCGTTTCGACAATACTATGCTACACTATACGATGGAGATAAGGTCACCCACAACCAAAAAACATCAGCTACGTTACAGAGGTTTCTAGCTGAGGCACAGCTTCCGACCCTGGGCAGGGTTGAAAGGGCGGCCCTACAGGGTGATTTCACCCTGGAAGAGATAACAGAGGTAATTAAGTCCCTCAAACCAGCTAAGGCTCCAGGCCCTTATGGCTACTCCAATTTGTACTATAAATTTTTTTGTATAACGCTAGCCCCACACCTATTGAAATTATTTAATGGGATCCTGGAGGGAGAGCCCTTCCCGACCCAGATGCTCCAGGCGTCTATCTCAGTGATCCACAAACCCGGTAAGGACCCGGCAGACTGCAAGAGCTACCGGCCAATCTCCCTGATCAATTCGGACCTAAAAATCTTCTCCAAACTGCTAGCAAACAGGGTGGGTAGTGTCCTTCCGGGCTTGATCCACCTGGATCAAGTGGGCTTTATCGCAGGCAGACAGGCAGCAGATAACACCAGGCGGGTAATTGATCTGATAGATTTGGCGAAAAAGAAAAGTATACCGTCAATGGTGTTGAGCCTGGATGCCGAAAAGGCATTCGATCGTATTGATTGGTCCTACTTACGAGAGACGCTTGGAGTGTTTGGGTTCGGGGGCCGCCTCCTAGAGGCAATAATGGCACTCTACGCTGGACCCACAGCTAGGGTAAGACATCAGGGTTTCCCTTCAGAAATATTCAATATTCGCAGTGGGACCCGTCAGGGTTGCCCGCTGTCCCCATTACTTTTTGCTCTCTGTATTGAACCCCTCGCAGCCCATATCAGACTAAGCCCCAATATAACAGGAATCCAACTGGGAGAGCAACATCACAAGGCTGCGTTATATGCAGACGACGTGATCCTAACTATCTCTAAACCGTTGACGTCCCTGCCCAATGTCTTTGAGATCCTGAGCACCTTTGGCATGGTCTCAGGGTTCAAAATTAACCAGGCTAAGTCAGAGGCGCTCAATATCAACTTGCCAAAACCAACTGAAAAACTATTGGAACTTAACTTTAATTTTCAATGGCAAACCTCCGCAATCAAATACTTAGGGGTATATATCACCAGGGATTACAATACCTTGTATAAGGCAAATTTCCCCAAGATGATGAAGAAGTTAAAGGAGGATCTCAGGGTTTGGGCGGGTTACGGGATATCTTGGTTCGGCAGGATTAACAGCGTAAAGATGAATCTGTTGCCCAAGCTATTATATCTGTTTCAAACCCTACCAATCCCGGTAATTAAATCAGAGATCCAAGCCCTTCAAACTCACATCATACAATTTATTTGGAATAAAAAACGCCCACGAATTGCAAGAAGTCTACTGACAAAACCAGTGACAAAGGGAGGACTATCGGTACCTTGCTTGATGGCGTACTATAAAGCGGCACAATTGACCCAAATCATTCTGTGGCATGCGGACCCCACAAATAGAAGATGGACAGAATTGGAGGGAGAATGCTGTGCGCCAGTTGCACTCCATAACTTGATCTGGCTACCAAAACGATGCAAAAAAGGCATTGGAACGCCGCTCTGCGCAGTGGCGAACTCCTTAGCGGTCTGGGAAACATCTAAATTTAAAGCTAACTTAACCACCCCCCACACATTAATGACCCCCCTATGGGGAAATCCGGACTTTGCTCCGGGGCTGTTGAGCGATAAATTTGTAAAGTGGACGCAGGCAGGGTACAACCGATTAAAGGACCTGGGGGGTAAGGGATCTATCAAGACGTTCGATTGGTTCAAAGAGGCATCAAATTTCCCAAATTCAGAATTATTTAGATTCCTCCAGGTCAGGGCATTTTATAACAAATTTCCTGTTCGTCCTGCACGAACTAATTTTGAACAGCTGTGTTCCAGACCAACGGACACACGGGGACTGACATCTCGGATGTACAGGGAGGTAGTCTGTCCGGCTCATATAGACCGCCCCCGACTGCGATACATGCGACAATGGGAGACAGATCTAGTTGATAGTTTAGAGGACGAAGACTGGGACCACATATTGCAAGCTGCCGCAAAGAGCTCAATATGTGTCACGTTGAAGGAGAACGCATATAAGGTCCTAATGCGGTGGTACCATACCCCAGTGAAATTAGCTAAATTTGTCAGAGGTTATTCGCCGCTCTGCCCAAAACAGTGCGGGGAATTGGCTGACCTTAAACACATGCTGTGGTCTTGCCCAAGGGTGGCCCCGATTTGGGAAGCAATTCGAGACTGGCTGCAGGGATTCTCGAATTAGAGATCCCCCTGGACCAGTGGCTGTTCCTAGTGGGCAGGCGGCCTCAGGAAATGTCTAGAACGACGCACAAACTGGTCACGCACTTCGCGACCGCCACCCGGTGTGAGATCGCAGCACTGTGGAAGCAGAATGAGATTCCATCTATCCCCAAAATCAGGAACCGAATTTGGCAAGTTTGCCAGATGGAACAGTTGACGAGTTGGGTCAACGACTCTGGCACCAAATTTCTAAAAGTCTGGAGCCCGTGGCTAGACCAATCCAACATCCCAGGGGTGGACGCCGCTACAATTCTGCATTAATATTCACAAATGCGTTCTCCTTGGATGGGACAGACAGGACATTGACGTAGGGATACACTAGGTAGTGCCATCCAGCAGTTACAATAGGCAGTAAGGTCAGCAGTGCCATGAAGTTGTCACATCGGATCGCAGGAACCCTTCTCCAGAATCCGGCAAGAGCACCCCCCCCCTCCCCCTCCTACCCTCTGTGCCACCCCACCAGTCCAGTGAGTCCATTATGTCTTGTCCTGCTTCCCTTTATGTCGTTCGTCTGATGCTGTCATTGTTGACGGTTGTTAAAAGTGGAATATCTGTAATGTACGCCTATGGGAGGTGTGTTTCTGTATACCTGATATCCACAAATAAAAAATGAAAGTTGAAAAAAAAAAAAACTGGCAAATTTCGACCCACTGAGCCCACCAGAATGGAACTTATTAATATGTGTAGATATTAAAGAGTATATGTATGGTATTGTGGATCTGCTCTGAAAAATGCAGACTCCATCTGCTATGCTAAATAGGTCAGGAAGGGCAGCCGGATGATTGAGCCTAAGTACTAATCAACAGATCAAGTACTAATCAACAGACTCTGCCACTCTAATTGTTACCTGAGGGTGGAGAATCATCAAACTGGAGTGGTTTGTGTGTTATGTCTACACCTACAAACAATGCAGATACTTCATTTGATAGACTGGTCGTCGCCCCTGATTTAATTATGGGGCTACCCATAGAGTCCCAGTACACATGGGCTAATTAGCTGGGGGGCATGGGTTAATCTGTGTCTCCACGTTAGGGATTGGATACAGATAATTGTTCACCAATAGTCTGTATTCAATGTTAAGAATAGGGTTACACAGGTATATAAACTGTATCAACCCTACAGTTCTGAGTTCTTCTTTTGATACCATCTTGAATGTCACCGGATTTCTGGAGAATTGCTAGCTGATACTTCTCCATTCCCCAACCCTAAGTAAGTGTTACCTTCTTGTCTGTTAATTGTACAATATTGCTGTGTTCACCTTTTTTAAGGAATAAATTATATTTTATTATATCTAAGCCTCGTTCAGTTCAACCCAGATATTTGGTGTTCATTATATCTTGTCATAAGCTACCGTGACACAGAGGAAACGGAGGCCTCCCAGAGGAATTAGCCCCCACCTAAACAACAGCGCCCAACATGGGTAAAGACCCCAACTGCACGAAGAGAACAGAACCAGCCCGCTTGAAATTTGGAGCTGATCACTCATTGAGTTTCCAGTTAATCCTACAGACTGACGGAATGTTGCTCGGAACATACGGCATAGTTGAACTTGTCGCTTACTCCAGATATGCTCTTTTTCCTCAACATGAGTGGAGATACCTGATGTCAATTTACTAACTTGAAC
Source organism: Ascaphus truei (assembly GCF_040206685.1). NCBI lineage: Eukaryota > Metazoa > Chordata > Amphibia > Anura > Ascaphidae > Ascaphus > Ascaphus truei. The sequence continues at coordinate 282,923,972 of NC_134485.1, forward strand.
TACTCTCAAGGACCAAGGGGATCTGGTTACCAAGAATCTCCCGAAGTTAACTTCCCATAATGTGAAAGGTTATAATGTTAAAACACAGCCTACTAAGATGGTTGTTTTGGAAAGGTGTTTTTTTTTTTTTTTCCTCAAAATTGACTGTGTTTCTAAATGGACTGAAAGTCTCAAAGCACCTAGACACTGAGAGACAGCCTGATCTAAGTTGAATGTTTTGTGCAGTTGTCACATGTTGGCCCAATTTGGGGGGTTTTCGGCCTCGGTCCTCGGGGGCCGTCGGCGGTCTGGCTTCTGGGGGTGTCCCTGTTTCAGTGCGGGCGGCTCGGTCAGTGGCTCTGTCTTTGACTGGGTCGCTGGGTGGGCCGCCTGTGCTGGGGGGCGGCCCGCTGGTGGCTCTTGGGGCCCAGGTTTGGACACCCCGGGCCTACTTCGAAACCGTTTCCTGGGTAAAAGTATGTCCTGGTCGCAGGTTATCTATGTTATTTACCCCAGATCTGTTCCCCCAATAAGAGAGAGAGATGGGGGAGCATAGGTGGAGGGGTGAAATGGAACAGAATATGGTTCAGGTGTGTTAAGCCCTGAAGCAATGACAATGTTGTTTTTAAAGTGTGTATTTAACTCTTAACACTCACACGGCCTTGTGCAAATGCTGTCGTATCAAGGTATCTTTGGGTCTTCTCCTCTCTGTCTTGTGGAATCTTTCTTCACTCTCCGTCTGCGAACTTCTTCTCCTTCTTCTTTGATGTGGTATCACCCTCGGGATAAACGAATGAACAGATGAGCAGAATACATAAACAGTAAGAAAGTTAATAATTAATTAAAAAATGTCCCAAGGGATAAAAACAGGGCTAAAATACACTATAAACAATCACACGGGCAGGTGTGAGTGCACTCTTTGGGAGGCTTCTTTGGCTCCAGGAAACAGTTCAGCCTCTCCAATAGAGATATAATGGAATGGGAGGTTTATAACAGAGTACTAATACTCACACGGCCAAGTGTGAGCACACACTTGGAAAGGTGTCTTTGTTGCTCCTCCTGAAGTCTCCAAATCGTGGTCCAAGGCAGAAAAGGGTGATAAAATTTCACCCCAAAAGGGTAAGTAAAGGTCTTAAACCAGAGGTAAAAGCCAAGGTATTTATTAAAACAAAAAACAAAAAAGTACTGCTAACTCAACAAAAAGCCAGTCTATGGGGAATATAATGCAGGATTCGTGGTTCTGCAGCAAACTCCCTCCGCGTCCGGATGTAGTGCTGCACTTCCCTTGTCCCACTCCAGACGGTGGCTGCAAAGGTCCAAAACACTGGGGGGTTTTGAGCTATGCGTTTCACCCTTTCTTGGGCTTCCTCAGGCCCCGTAGTTAGAAAGGAGGTTTGTAATCAAACCTTTCCTATCAGAGCATAACATGTTCTATGACTCGGTTCTGAACAAATAAACCTCTATATAAAAGATGCATTGCGACCTCATTCTATGATGGACTGTTATTAAAACAAGGCAAATCTCGTGTGGTGTTATTTAGACATAGGGGGATAACTGGCAAATGCATGCATTTAAACAATTCTGACGTGTTAGCTCATTGATATAAATGAAGCATATAATGTGATGATTAGCTGTATAATTGACTCCCTTATTGGTAGATCAATATATTCTTTAAATATACAGGCCAATCACACACAGTAACATAGAACATGTTATGCTCTGATAGGAAAGGTTTGATTACAAACCACCACATGGGGCATACTGCTCCTTTAATCAGGAATACATTAGGTGCAGCCTTATTTCAACGACGCAAGAGATAACATCAGAGTGGGGGTGTAGTGGATTGGTCGGCCACAGCATATATAGAGGGAGCTATGAGCCAAATCCTTTCTAACTACGGAGCCTGAGGAAGCCAAAGAAAGGGCGAAACATGTAGCTCAAAACCCCCGAGTGTTTTGGACCTTTGCAGCCACCGTCTGGAGTGGGACAAGGGAAGTGCAGCACTACATCCGGATGCGGAGGGAGTTTGCTGCAGAACCACGAGTCCTGCATTATATTCCCCATAGACTGGCTTTTTCATCTGTAATAGCGCTGCTCACTTGTTGAGTTAGCAGCACTTTTTTGTTTTTAGTTTTAATAAATATCTTGGCTTTTACCTCTTGTTTAAGACCTTTACTTACCCTTTTGGGGTGACATTTTATCACCCTTTTCTGCCTTGGACCACGATTTGGAGACTGCAAGAGGAGCAACAAAGACACCTTTCCAAGTGTGTGCTCACACTTGGCTGTGTGAGTATTAGTACTCTGTTATAAACCTCCCATTCCATTATTTTTTGTTTTAAGTAGAGACCTTCATACTCTATTGGAGAGGCTGAACCGTTTCCTGGAACCAAAGAAGCCTCCCCAAAGAGTGCACTCACACCTGCTAGTGTGAGTGTTTATAGTGTATTTTAGCCCTGTTTTTATCCCTTGGGACATTTTTTAATTAATTATTAACTTTCTTACTGTTTATGTATTCTGCTCATCTGTTCATTCGTTTATCCCGAGGGTGATACCACATCAAAGAAGAAGGAGAAGAAGTTCGCAGACGGAGAGTGAAGAAAGATTCCACAAGATAGAGAGGAGAAGACCCAAAGATACCTTGATGCGACAGCATTTGCACAAGGCCGTGTGAGTGTTAAGAGTTAAATACACACTTTAAAAAGATCATTGTCATTGCTTCATAGCTTAACACACCTGAACCATATTCTGTTCCATTTCACCCCTCCACCTGTGCTCCCCTATCTCTCTCTCTTTTTTCCCTGTTTACTAAAGATCCTGGGTAGATCCTTTTTGGGGTTTTTTTAGTCACAGGAGGAGACAAAGAAGCGGAGGGAAACCTTATGAACTTCTAAGGTTGATATTACACCTTTATCCCGTACTTATTATACATACAGGTAGCACCCGGGTTTTCTCTTTCCATTACTGTTCCCCCAATACCCTAAGTATAATTTTTGCACTGTTCCTTTTGTGTCTCTCTTCCCCTATAGACTAAATATAGATTTTTAGATGGCCGAGCACTGGATGCCAGTCTGATCTACTCAATGTGAGAAAATTAAGGAAAGATAAGGTGATGTAAATAGTTACAATGTTTCATTTCCCCCTCGTTTTTCTGTATCCGGATGTGTAAGACTACACATACAATCCATCCCGCACTTTTCGGGGTGTTGCTTTTGCTTTTGATTTCTGAGGGTCTGGCTCCCAAACTAGGGAGCACTGCAGCATTAAGCCGCGGCCCGCCCCCTCCCCAGGTTTGCGCATCCCGTGACTGCGATACACTCGCATCACGGGACCTGAAATGGTTGGTCCCCCCAAACATAGTTTGGAAACCGGGGTCCTCTTTTTACCCCACCCTACCTTGTCCACCCTCTCCCCACACCCAGTTCTACAAGCATTTGTTACCACAGAAAGTTAATATGTGTATCTCTCAAGAAGTATGTTCACAATACAGACTATTTACAATAGTTAAGATACTGTTTCTTCTGTTATATATAAGTCATCACTCTGTTCACCTGTATCATAGACCTTTAAAGCATCACTATGCCGATTAATATAATTTCCCAAAACACCAAGGGCCTCAATACCCCCCCGTAAAAGATGAATAGCCCTTTCAGAGGCTAAAAGACTAGCAGGAGATATCATTCTGTTACAAGAAACGCATCTGAAAAAGGAGGATCAATCACTGCTGTACAGTAGCGACTACCCTCTAATCTATCACTCATCATCCCATACAAAAAAAAATGGGGTGGCTACACTTTTCCACAAAAATCTAAACTTCAAAGTAGACAAAATTAAAAATTATCCTGCCGGGAGAATTTTAATTGTTACAGGATTACTAGACTCTACCCATCTAACAATAGATAACATATATGCCCCTAACGAAAATCAAGAATCCTTTTTCCGGGATCTCACGAATTTAATAACCTCTGTCCAGAAAGGTTTTCTAATTCTTGCAGGGGATTTCAATGAAATCATGGACCCAAACTTAGATAAATTTCCCAGTCTTCCATCACCACAAAAGATAGTTCCCTCAACTCGTGGTCTCGTATCCATGACCAAGGATCTGATGGTAGTAGACTCCTGGAGATTAATGAACAATAAGGAAAAAGATTTTTCCTTCTTCTCTCATCCCCATAACAGTTAGTCACGCATAGACTATATTTTAATTGACCAACAAGTTAGCGATAACATTTCCGCAGCAACAATTGCCCCCTCTGCTTGGTCATACCACCCTACAATTATAACTAAACTGGGTGGCCTCACAACCAAAAACAAAACAAGGCAGTGGTCTTTAAATGAATCATTATTGTCGAACCCACAAAATCTCCAACAATTGGAAGGGGAAGAGGAACTGGCCCAATATTTTGATATAAATAACACCCCGGACGTTTCCCCTTTTACCCTGTGAGAGGCCCATAAATCTGTGCTTAGAGGCAAACTGATTGCTCTGGCTTCTCGGAAAAAGAAGGAAAAAGCGGAACACATTGTGACATTAACACAAAAGTTATCAGAACTAGATAGTATCCATAAAGCAAATCCCTCCCGAAAAAACTATAGACAAATAATCTCAGTTAGAGGGCAATTAAATCTTTGGTTAGTGACAAACGCAGAGAGAGCTATACGATGGACCCAACAGAAATACTACGAAAAAAGTAATAAGGCAGATAAAATGCTGGCACGTAAACTAAAACAAAAGCAGGTTAAAGCTAAGATCCATAATATTTATACTAAAAATGGAAAGATATCTCATAGCACCAAAGTTATAAGTGACGCTTTTAAGGAATATTATGCATCTCTTTACAATCTGCCTGGCCCAGTGGGAGAATCAGCTAAAAATAAAAAAGTGAAAAAAATTCAAAACTTTCTAACTCAATGCCGACTCCCCACACTGGAACCAGAAGACATAATAAATCTTGAAAAAAATATAGAACCCCCTGAAATCTTGGAGGCTATCAAATCTTTGAAAAATGGGAAGGCCCCTGGTCCGGATGGATTTTCAAACCTTTACTACAAAAAATTCTCCATAATACTCCTCCCACACTTAACCAAAGTATTTAATGAGATGCTTTTAGGCCTCCCCCCACCCAGAGATATGCTACGAGCAACCATAGTCGTAATCCCAAAAGATGGAAAAGATCCCATGATGTGCTCTAGCTACAGACCTATATCTTAAATCTACAGATATATCTATATCTTATGTTAAATACAGATCTAAAATTATACGCAAAAATCCTGGCCACTAGATTAAACAATATTCTTCCAAGATTGATGCATCCGGACCAGGTTGGCTTTGTTCTGGGCAGGCAAGCCCTTGACAACACAAGGAGGATGGTGAACCTAATACATGTAGAAAAACAAACCACACGCTCATCATTATTACTTTCACTAGACGCTGAAAAAGCTTTTGATCGGCTGGATTGGCAGTTTATGAATGCCACACTCTCACAAATGGGATTTACTCCCAAAATCTTAAACAGCATAAACACGCTATACTCGGCTCCGACAGCCATAGTGAAAACGAATAATTCCTTGTCTGACCCTTTCCCAATATCGAACGGAACCAGACAGGGGTGCCCACTGTCTCCCTTGTTGTTTGCTTTGGCAGTAGAACCATTAGCCTGCCAGATAAGAATGAACCCCGATATCAAGGGTATCAATGTTGGACAGAAGGAATTTAAGATAGCTCGCTATGCGGATGACATACTACTGACGCTCTCAAATCCCCTTATCTCACTCCCCAACCTTTTCCAAGCTCTATCTGAGTTCGGCTCCCTTTCAGGATACAAAATTAACCACTCCAAATCTATGGCTCTTGGCTTAAACCTTCCCAAGGATATGGTAAAATTACTTCAACTTAATTTTGACTTCAAGTGGAATCAGACCCACATTAAATATTTAGGGGTTCAAATAACAAAAGACCACTCATCCCTATACAAAACAAACTTTAAACCTTTATTTGACCACGTTGCAAAGGACTTGTCCACCTGGAATCCATACATCATCTCTTGGTTCGGAAGGATCACCGCTATTAAAATGAACATCTTACCTAGAATCCTGTACCTCTTCCAAACTCTCCAAGTTAAGATTTGTCAGAAGGACCTAAATAATATTCAAAATAAGATTCTGAAATTTGTATGGCAAAATAGACGTCCGAGAGTCCGCAAAGGTATCCTTTATAAATCTAAGTTAGAAGGGGGCTTAGCCCTTCCAAACCTACAAAAGTACTATAGAGCGGCACAGCTTGGGCAACTAGTTAGTTGGCATTCAAACCCAGCCGAAAAAATATGGGTTGAACTAGAAGAGTTGATCTGCCCCCCTTGCGAAATTAAGACTCTCCTCTGGCTTAATAGAAAATCAAGACCAGCTGCGGTTTACACAAACCCGGTGCTATCTTTCGCATGTAATCTTTGGGACTCCCTTAAAGCTAGGTTCCAACTGACTGGTACCCCATCCCTCATGCAACCCCTGTTTTCAGATCCCTCCCTCCCTTTTTACACTAATAACCGACAATCCAACCTTTGGGTCCAAAAAGGACTCCAAAGAGTGAATGATACTCTCATCAAAGGTAAAATCCCTCCGTTCACCTCGTTACAAACGAGCCACGATATTCCCTCCTCTGAATTTTTCCGATTCCTCCAAGTTACGAACTACACTACCGACACACTTAATCACACTGCGGCCAGATCCGCAAGCCGGGAGATTTCCCGGCTTGCTAGTGGCCGCCCCTCGGCGCGGTCACGCGTCTTCGGGAGCGTGCGCCCCCTGCACACGCGTCCAGGGGCTCCCCGAGGGAGCCCTGGTGTCCCGCGATCGCGGGACAGCGGCAGGGGGTTCCGGGGGACCCGGCGGACCCGGCAGCGGTAGGGAGAGCGCCCCGATCGGAGGGCGCTCTTCCGCTGCTTCGGCGCGCGCCCGTCACTCTCGGGCGCGCGCCAGGCTACTGCTGCGGCCAAGAACGGGCAAATGCTCGAATAAACTTGGCCGCAGCAGTATATCCAATCCATTTACAAGCCAAACCAACCACATGTGTTAACGCTACACTGGCGACACACTTTATTCGAGCTCGGCTAGTCCCACGAATTCGGGTATACCCGGGTGTATTGAGGTTTGTGACTGTTTTCTGCCCGAGTGCATTGGGTTATTTTCCAAGCAGGGATTGAAGCATTTTATTCCCGCTGGCTGCAATACTGCACAGTATATATATATATACTGCATTACAATTCATGAATTTATGCCATCTGGTAGACACGCGAAGCATTGCAGCCTATTAAATCCTAATCATTATCATTTAACAGATCAGCCGCCCATCAGCCAGGCATGAACCCAGGCTGGGAAGGCAAATGCAACGGGGCTTGTCAGAGGTGAGGAGTGGCACATTCCAGGTATCTGCCAGGTACATACCGGGTATTTGCTCGAATAAAGTGTGTCGGTGCAGTATATGAAGACTGGTGTGTATGTCAGCCTCTTATGAAGGGCATTACTTCCAGACTATACCATAGTTTGACTCCCGTCAAAAATAGCCAAACCCCTGATAAATATATGGTGTCCTGGGAAGAGGAGTTGAATACCAATTTGGACCTTGATGTTTGGAAGGATGTCTGGGAAACCGCCTCCAAAAATTCTTCTTGTGTGGTGATTAAGGAGAATATTTACAAGCTAATATATAGATGGTACATGACTCCCACCAAGTTGAACTCTTTTCTCCCAGGTGTCTCTCCTTTATGTTGGCATGGTTGTGGCGAAATGCGAATATACTGCACATATTCTGGTCGTGTCCAAAAATTCAGCAAACATGGAGGGAAGTGTTTGCTTTAATACACAGGGTTTTGGGCATCACTGTCCCACAGGACCCAATATATGTAGTATTGGGAAAGCCAATGGCCAATTGTAACAAAAAAGAAATTAAAGTTATCTCCCAAATTCTAAATGCTACTAGATGCACCATCGCCAAAAACTGGAAACAATCGACTCCTCCATCCTTAAACCAAATCAATAATAAAATCTGGCATATTGTCTACATGGAAAAACTCACTGCCTAACTGGTTCCACTTCACAATTCTCAGAGACATGGGCTTCTTGGTTTAGACATGCAGGTATAGCCCCATATTTAGACTAGATTATTCTGAACAGAGTGATTTATGATTTAAAATTTATGTTGTACTTAACCTGTTATTTAATATGTTACATGATTTCAAATGCTGTCCCCCTTCCCCCTTCCCATACCCCCTCCCCCCTAATGTGTAATCAGACTCTGTGAAATATTATACCGTTGTACTGTTCCTCTCCCTCTTTTTTTTTGTACCCCTCCCACTTTTGAAAAATGATTAATAAAAAAATCTAAGTAATAAAAAAATTAAAAAAACAGGTCCCGCCCAAATGTGACATAGCAAGCCATATTTAAGGACGTGACGCCTCATTTGAGCCCAAGAAGACAACAAGACAACATCGGTTGGGATCTACCATGGTTTTTTTTGGATTGACAGAAGAAGACAGAAGATTAAGAAGATAAAGAAATAATTACAGAAGAATAAAGAAGAAGCAGATTAAAGATAGAAGTAAGAAGAATTGGGTACCTGATCCGGATATTCATGGCGGATGGCACTTGATGCTGTTTGAGGCTTTCATGGTACGTGAGCTTCCTGTTTCCCCAGGAGTCGGAGGACCAACACTTCTAAAGGTAAGTAAAATATTGAATCTTTGGAAATTTATTTATTTTTTCAGGTTTTTTCGAATGGAGGTGTATTTTTTTCATTTTTTCTTTGAAAATTGACTGATAATGTATTAATCTGTACCACTTTAGGGTACAGGTCAATACATTATTAGGCCAATAATTTGTTTTTAATTGGTATCTTTGTATTTAGTGTAATTTTTTCTGTCTGTTTAATATGTGGATATAATTGTTTGTTATTTTGCTGCATTATTTTTAAATTGTTTTGGCGATTGATTTTTGTTTATTATTAATGATATCTTGTATTGGGTGCTGCTTATAATGGTTGTGTTGCCGAGTTTTCTTATTAATTAATTTCTTTATTGGTTACTGTTTGAATTAATTCATTGTTGTTTAGCTGAGTTGTTTTATTAATTAATTGCTTTGATTGGTTAATAGATTAACTAATTCCTTGTTGTTTAGCTGAGTTGTTTTATTAATTGCTATGATTGGTTAATGGATGAATTAATGCATTATTGGGCTGTTTAGTGCTTGTATTAATTGCATTTTTTGGCTACTGTTTTTATTTAGTGAATTGGGGTGTTAAGGTTTTTAGGAATGTTTTATTATTGTGTGTTTTGTGCATAAAAAAAATGGACGCCCATGGGTACAACCTTAGGACCCATGGGGGACAACCGCAGGGAAGAACCAGGGGCCCCACACCTGTGGGGGCCCAGTAGACCCGCAGGGACCACAGGAGAGCCCCCAGACCCCTGTGGGAACCACTCGAGGGCTCCCAGACCCCCGTGGGAACCAACCGAGAGCCCCAGACACCTGTGGGGATGACTCGGGGACCCCCAGACACCCATGGGGAACACCTGTGGACCCCATTGGGGCCCATGGGGACCACCTGGAGGCCCCCAGACACCCGTGGGTACCCCCCAGGGTGCACTGTGGGGCCTGCAGATACCCGTCAGGACCACCCCCTGTCGGCCTGGTGTATTGTGTGTTTAAAAAATAAATAATAGTTTTATGGGGGTGCACAGGGGGTCGGTTGTGTATTAGATATTGTAATATTTATTGGGGGCCTAGGACGTGGGTAGTGGGGCTGTTTTGTGTATTATTTTTATTGTGGGTAGCGGGGGTGGGTGAAAGGGGTATTAGCCCCAAGGATGGGTGTTTAGGCCTACCGGGTGGGTAGCGGGGGGGTTAACCTCTTCATTACCTTAGCAGGATTAACCGCTTTGGTAATGAAGGGGTTAACTTCATTCACAACCCTCCGCAAGGCCTAAACCCCCACCAAGGGCCAAATCCCCCTTCACCCACCCCCACTACCCACAATAAGCCTGGCACGGGTGTTTAATCCCTTCATTAGCTTAGCAGTTAGCCGCTAAGGTAATGAAGTGGGCTTTAAATGCATTTTTCCTGCATGGGGTTCATGTAGGAGGTTTCCAGTGCTGGTATTAATGGGTATCAGCTCCGGAGAACCCGGGCATCAATCCGATGCAGGAAAAAGGCCTGATTTTTTCTAAGTCTGTCTTACCGCCTTATTGACGCTTCTCCCCACCATCCTGCCAACTTTTTTTGGCGTTTGGCTTTGGGGAGAAAATCACCATTCTTGAGCCGTGATACGCGTCGTAAACCTACTCGCGGCTACTAGAATTGCACGAGTTTATGAACATTCAGAAAAGCGTTGATAAGTGGCTTATCGCTGCTCACTCGGCGATTTGGTTTTGAACAAAATTTTGGCCGAATCAGGCCTTTATCGACCACTTATCGAGGCTTACTGAATAGCCGTAGGCATTTTGGGCGATAGGTGCTCGATAAGTGGCTTATGAACGCTTACTGCATAGGCCCCTACGTCTTTTAAAACCTTTTTGTTTCCAGATTCGAAAATTGGCGCTTTTCATACCTGGAGTGAAGTCTGGATTGTCCCATCAATGAATTCTTAGGGGTCAAGATGCATATGAATTTGGAAGCCTGCTAAATTGACAGAGTTGGTCATTGAGGATTGCCGCATTTTAATAGCATTCCGTACTGTTTTTGGGCTCCAAATTAGGTCGTTTAACTCCAATGAGGAGCAAACCTCTCACTCCAATGCCACCCATCTTTTCAATTCTGGGTCTATCTGCCATTGGGAAACTTGACATAATTGTGCCGCTTTGTAATAAGACAACAAGCAAGGTACCGCCAGACCTCCTGCAGAGGATTGTTTCAATTAAATCTGCTTTTTTAGTCTCGCTTTTTTACCTCCCCAAATAAACCTGGAGCTCACAGACTGAAGCAAGATTATATCCTCAAGTCTCAGAGGCACCGGAAGAGTCTGCAATAGATATAAGATCTGAAAGAGTTTGGGGAAATTCGCCTTATAAATGGTCTTATATTCTTTGGTGATGTACTGTATATCCCTAAGTATTTGATAGCTATGTGTTGCCAATTACAATTAAAATTAATCGCTATTAATTTTTCTGTCACCTTTGGTAAATTTATATTCAACGCTTCTGATTTAGTTTGGTTAATCATAAAACCTGATATCTTATTGAATTTCCCCAACACGTCAAACAGATTTGAGAGTGAAGTGATAGACAGTGTTAGGAAGACGTCATCTGCATACAGTGCAACTTTATGTGTTTGGTTATTGATTTCGATTCCTGAGATACCTGGGCATTTACAAATCTGGGCCGCCAGTCGTTCAATGCACAGAGCAAACAAGAGGGGCAAAAGGGGCACATTTGTCTCGGGCCACTTTTTATTTTAAAGGGATCCGAGGGGAAGCCCTGGTGGATCACCCTTGTGGCTGGACCCAAATACAATGATAAAATTGCGTTCGCTATCCTATCACCAAAACCAAACGCTCCCAGCTTATCTTTTAGATATCCTATCAAAAGCCTTTTCAGCATCCAGACTTAGTACCATAACCTGTATCTGTAATTGCTATCTCTATCAGATCAATGATTCATCATGTGTTATCTGCTGCTTGTCGATCTTTAATAAATCTGACTTGATCTGGTTGGATTTGTCTAGGCAGGATGTGGCTTAATCTGTTATCTTGTAATTTAGCATTGATTTTGATGTCTGTATTTATGCGGGAAATTGGTCTGTAACTTTTACAGTCCAAAGGATCTTTTTCCTGTTAATAGATTAAGGAAATGGTCGCCTGGAGCATGTGATCTGGGAAAGAGGACTCCGCCAACATTGTGTTGGAAATTCGGAGGAGGCAATGGACCAGAAGTTTGATATATCTTTTGTAGTAAAGATTCCAGAATCCATCCGGACCCGGGGCCTTAGAGGGCTTTAGGTTTTTAATCACCTGAGTGAGTTCTTCCAAAGTGAAGTATTTTCCCCATTGTTTCTCTCTCCAACCCGTTCAGTCTCACTAGGTGTGAGCTTGTCAGGAAATCCCGCAAAGCGCATTTTGAGGAGGTAAGTAGGAATTTAGACCAGGGTAATGCAGTTGATGTGGTCTACTTGAAAACTGGTTAAAGGACAGACACCAGAGGGTTGTCATAAATGGAACTTTTTCTGGTTGGGCTAAAGTCGTGAGGGGAGTACCTCAGGGATCGGTACTGGGACCCCTGCTTTTAACGTGTTTATTAATGACCTTGCGTTTGGCATCAAGAGCAAAGTCTCCATCTTTGCTGATGACACTAAATTGTGTAAGGTAGTAGAATCAGAGCAGGATGTAATTTCTCTTCAGAAGGACTTGGAGAGACTGGAAACGTGGGCAGGTAAATGGCAGATGAGGTTTAATACAGATAAATGTAAGGTTATGCATCTGGGATGCAAGAATAGAAAGGCGACTTACAAATTAAATGGGGATAAATTGGGGGATTCCTTGATGGAGAAGGATTTAGGAGTGCTTGTAAACAGCAGGCTTAGCAATAGTGCCCAAAGTCATGCAGTAGCTGCAAAGGCAAACAAGATCTTATCTTGCATCAAACAGGCAATGGATGGAAGGGAAGTAAACATAATTATGCCCCTTTACAAAGCATTAGTAAGACCACACCTTGAATAATTTTGGGCACCAATCCTAAAAAAAGACATTATGGAACTAGAGAGAGTGAAGAGAAGAGCCACCAAATTAATAAAGGGGATGGACAATCTAACTTATAGATTGTCTAGCTAAATTAGAGGCTAGCTAAATTAGATTTATTTACATTAGAAAAGAGGCGTCTAAGAGGGGATATGATAACTATATACAAATATATTCGGGGACAATACAAGGAGCTTTCAAAAGAACTATTCATCCCACGGGCAGTACAAAGGACTCGGGCCATCCCTTAAGGTTGGAGGAAAAGAGATTTCACCAGCAACAAAGGAAAGGGTTCTTTACAGTAAGGGCAGTTAAAATGTGGAAATCATTACCCATGGAGACTGTGATGGCAGATACAATAGATTTGTTCCAAAAAAGCTTGGACATCTTTTTAGAACGGAAAGGTATACAAGGATATACCAAATAAGTATACATGGGAAGGATGTTGATCCAGGGATTAATCCGATTGCCAATTCTTGGAGTCAGGAAGGAATTTATTTTTCCCCTTATGAGATATCATTGGATGATATGACACTGGGGTTTTTTGTTTCCTCTGGATCAATAAGTAAGCATAGATATAGGATAAAGTATCTGTTGTCTAAATTTTGCATAGGTTGAACTTGATGGACCTACGTCTTTTTTCAAGCTCATCTACTATGTAACTATGTAACTATGTAATTTTGTGCTAATGTTATGTGCCACTTTCTCTCCATTATATAAGTCTTCGTAGAATCTTTTAAATTCTTCCACTATTAATTTAGGGTTGGCTGTTGTGGTTCCAGAGTTCAGTCTTAGGGGCTTATGCAGAGAGGATAGAGATTAACAGGGAAAACGGCAATGAAATATCCACAAATTTGGGATAGATTATGGCCGTATGCAGAAAGCGCCTTTACCTTCTTTTAGCAGATGTTAGTAAAATAGCCAAGTTTTCCTGGCTACCTGGAACACGCCATAGTAAAGGGCAGAATGGCGCGTTCCAGCGCCTCGGTCCTTCTGGCATTGCACGCTAAAATAGCATGGCGAGTTCCAGGTTCTCGCCACGAGTGTGGCGACTTTTACACTTTACAAAACTGTGCTGGCGGATTTTAAAAATCGCGCCATTTTCTCCTGACTAAAAGGTTTTCTGGCAAGTTTTTTGGCCAGAAGATGGCGCAATTCCCTTTCCGATCCTCTCTGCATAAGCCCCATAATGTCTGAATGTTATAATTTGGATGTTTGTTTTTCAATTTATTTGCTAGCTTGGTATCTGGCTTGTTTGCCTTCTCGAAAAACTTCCTTTTTGGCCAACTCAGTGAGATATCCACCTGGGTGGTTAAAAGTAAGTTTAATTCAATTTTGAGATCATTCAATTGTTTAAGGGTATCTGGGTTGGCTCCTTGTTTATTGTCAAAGGAGACCAGCACTTTTAACACATTAATTCACGGATCCTTTGATTGAGCAAAGCAAAGAGATAAAATAAATTATGATTTATTTACAGAATGAACACACACACACACACACACATTGGTTTACAATTACACTGAAAATACACTTACTGGGATGGGGCAAATGAAAAATCTTGTTCCCAAAACGAAATCTTTGGAAATAAAGTCTCCAGGCACAATTTCCCAGGAGCTGGAGTTGTGCGAAAAAAGAGCTGGAAACAGTCTTTGGTTAGTGCCGCCTCTCGCAACCGCTGTTACTCCGCCAGAGCTGATTTCTTCATTCTGCCGCTGTGGTATTGGATCTGGAAACCTTAGCTCTTACGAACTCTTAAATCTTGTTACGATGTTACAAAGTTGCATGAATCTTGTTACTTGTTGAATCTGGTTCCCGAGGGGCTGCAGGGTTTCTTATACACTGAACAGTCCTATACTTAACCTGTGCAGCCAATCTACTCCGTGGGAATAATATTCCCCACTTATCCCGGAGTTGCCAATACTTTGCAAAACCTGGCAGAGGAACTTCTTAGTTTGCTAAGAGCATGCGCGAACCTCGCACCTTTGCCGCTTAGCATACCAGACCCAGACCCCTTGTCTGGCGACATTTTGTCTGAGCTGGCCGGACATCTGGCCCATTTGCCCGGACATTTAGTGAGATGGGTGATACTTGATTTACACCTCCCCTTTTCACACCTTAGTAGGTCGGAGCTTTTCAACTCTGGACATTTTCCGACATCCTGGTAGCACGCCAGCGGTGTGTCTTAGAAGTCCAGGGCTGAATATGCGCCATTCCCCTGCAGGAATTTCCTGTCATACATTTCTAAACGACAGTACTTACAAAGTAAGGGTTTCCGCTGTCTCTGAGGTGTTAGATGAAAATCCCAATATGCCTAACATGTTGGCACAATTAAAATAGGGGGACTTTAATTAATCAATTTTTATATAACTCTATAAAAATTGCGCAATATGATATTTCCTGATTTTACCCGAACAGAGTATCTCACTATACTAGGAGCTGCCTAGCGAAAGTTAGCAAAAAGCCGCCTGCTATGCTGCTAGGTCCTGGGTTTAAAACCATTTTTCCTTCGCGCGGTTACAGGAAAACACTGCCAAAGTAATACCTTTTACATTTAGAAATCACATTAGTCTCGCCACCTTATACCTGGTGGGAGACACACATACATTTATATTGAAATTACAGTTTTCATGCCATTACTTGGTTGCAGAGCTGACAATCTACGATTCCTCAATATGTCTCAGGGGCACCCAGCCGGGCATAATACCTTTATAATTGGCCTGGGCACCCCTTCACCGTCACATTTATGCTTACTTGAGAGGTCCTTTAGTTTGGCCTGTAAATTCACAATTGAATTCCTCTCTCGTTTTCTTTTGGCTGCAATACTAATCAGTGTACCTCTTAACGTTGCTTTGTGAGCTTCTCATAATGTCAGTTAGGAGTTAAAGGTGCCGTTATTTAATCTAAAGAATTGGTCTATTGTCACGGGAGACCAGCTATTTACATCTTTTTACCAGAATCATTCACTGAGCAAAACAAGATAATAAAACAAATTGTAATTTATTCCATAGAAACGGGCGTACACACAGTGGAATACAAAATACAAGAGAAAACACACTTACTAGTCTTTCCTAGGTGAAATAAGAGGTAAAACAAAGTCTTTAGTTTGACCGGGACTTGTCCCAAAATGTCCTCGAACTCAAATCGGCATGAAGTTCCTGACGCCACCGATGCATCTGCTCCGGAGCTGCCGAAATCCCTTGACCGGGAGATAGTACCAAACATCTCTTTTCATTCTTGCAATCCCAGCCGCGACCGCTACGTTCTATTTTCAGAACTTTGCCCCGAAATTTGGGACTAGATTTCTGAGGCCGTTCTTTGGTATTTCTCTCAGAGCATCTTTTGGTGATTTCGAATTTGTCGCTGTTGTCTTGGCACTTAAAATCTCGCGAACGGATTGGCCGCTGACTTTCTTATAGTATTTCAGCTTCATTCATGAAATACTCCAGCCAATCTGAGCGTGGTAGAAATCCTTACCAGCCAATCAAAGCGTTGCCAGTCTAAGCTGGGCAAGCACAAATTCGGATTCTGACAAGGGCATGCACCAACTTGGAATCTCTGCCACTTGTCAGTCAAAAGCCACACGCTGAGTTAGGCTCCTCACAGTCTGGCTTGGGGCAAATGGTGGTCTTGGACCGCCATTCATCCCAGGACGTGGGTACTTGAGAATAGCTCCGGTATCCAAATGACTTTCACACCTTGGCAACCTCTGAGGCTTTCATGTCCGGGACCTGGGCAGACTTGGTGGCACCAAGCTTGGTAGCCACATGGTCTCTCAGAACAATGGACCTCGAAGTCCCCAGCTCATAATACCATACATAAGCACATATACTATTAAACATTATGAAACTAAATATTTTTTCCCGTATTTTTTCTAAGTCCCAAAGTAGAATGAAAACATGCTTAGGTTCATTCTCAGGGCTGTATCTCATTCCCTTACTGAAAACCGGACTTAGGTTTCACAAAAACCCTCGCAACTTTATATATGGTTGGAGTACCCCCAGAACCCCTTTACCAGGTTCTGGGTGATCAGGGCATGAACTGGGCAACACCCTTATACCAGGGACCCCTTTACTGTTTCAGGGATACCACACATCCCTATGCTCCATTTACCTTTCTGGTCTGTGCTGAAGCAGGGAGTCATAGAGGTGAGTCGCGCAAGCATTTTCAAGGGGAGATTTTGCTGGAGCAATGCGTCTCAATGTATCTGAGAATCCATATTGATTCCAGGGTACATTTTGGGGTATCCAGCAACTCTAGAACCTCGCTACCTAGACACATTCTGACAAAACTTTCTCTGTAAAACCTTCCTTGAAACTCATAGCCTAGCAATCTCTACTTGCTGGCACACCTGGAAAGGTAAAACACATAAAAGTCATTATTGTCGCACAATCAAATACATTGCTGAAACTCTAAAACCCAAAATATGGATCAGAGGTAAACAGCCAGGCATAATACCTTTATTGATGGCCTGGTTAACCCCTTCACCGTCACACCTCCCACCTCAAGATGAAGGCTCGGTGGCAGTCACCACGTCCAGTGGCTCCGCCAGCCTGACTCTTCTTGAGGACTTTGGCTCACAGGAAATGTCCTGTCGCATTACCATGCTCACTGCCGTTCTTATGCTGAATTGTAAAATCAAATTCTTGCAATGCAAGACTCCAGCAAAGCAATTTGCCATTCTCCCCTGAACCTTTGCAGACAACTCAATTGGTTGTGGTCCGTGATCATGGTGAATGCCCTGCCATACAAATAGGGCTGCAGTTTCTTCAGAGCCCAAACAATGGCCAGGCATTCCTTTTCAATGGTGGCATAAGCCACTTCTCTGGATAGCAGTTTCCTGCTCAAATAAACCACAGGATACTCACTTCCTCCTCGCCTACCTGGCAGAGTACAGCACCGATACCATAGTCTGATGAATCGGTTTGCACAAGAAACTTCTTAGTGTAATCTGGTGCAGCCAGAATGGGAGCAATAGCCAGTGCTGTCTTCAATTCCTGGAAAGCCTTTTCATAGGCAGGAGACCATGTTACCAGAACATGGGTGTCGTTTCTGAGTCAAGTCAGTCAGGGGTTTAGCAATGGCACTGTACTGAGGGACACATTTCCTATAGTAGCCTGCGGTGCCTAAAAAAACATGAACTGCTTTTTGGTCCTAGGTACTGGCCACTGCTCTATAGCTTCCACCTTAGCTGGTTCTGGCATAAGGTGCCCTCCACCCACTCTGTGCCCTAAGTAAAACACTTCTGCCATACCCTCTAGACACTTTGCAGGCTTCAGTGTCAGCCCTGCTTCCCTGATCCATTTCAGCACCACAGCTATATGCACTAAATGTGAGTCCCACGAATTACTGAACACAGCAATGTCATCTAGGTATGCCCTTGCAAAACTTTGCATCCCTTCCAGCAACCTATCGACCAGGCATTGGAAGGTAGCCGGGGAATTCTTAATTCCAAATGGCATCACCAAAAATTCATAGAGGTCACTTGGAGCAATGAATGCTGACTTCTCCCTAGCCTACTGGGTCAGAGGGATTTGCCAATACCCTTTGGACAAATCCAAAGTAGTCAGATACTTTAACCCGGCGAACTCATCTAAGAGCTCATCCATGCGGGGCATGGGATAAGCATCTGACACCGTCTCAGGGTTGAGCTGCCAGTAGTCAACACAGAACCAAGTGGTTCGGTCCTTCTTAGGTACCAGGACTACCGGACAAGCCCAAGGGCTTTGTGATGGTACAATTACCTCTAAGGGTCTGTATCTCTTCCACTTCCTTCTCTATGCTGCTTTTCACCTCTGCTGATACTCGATAAGGATGCTTATGCAGAGGTCTCTGATCACCAGTAAGCACTGGGTAATCTGTAATGTGTGTCCTGCCTGTCTTGTCCGTGAACAGGTTCCCTATGCTGCACTTGCATAGCCTTTGCTTGCACTCTCTGTTGTACACTGAGCTGAAACCCTATCTCAACTTTCTCCACTGTGCCCCCCGCCTAGATTCCCTTATGAGTTCAGACAGAGTATTGCTCGCTGGGTCCCCCATCGGTGGGCTACAAATAGACAGCACTGATGTCGCACTTTATTTAAAATATTCCTTAAGCATATGGATATGATAAGTCCTATTTCTACCGGTCTCTCCATCTAACTGTACAACATAGTTGCACTCATTCATCTTTCTGATAACCGTGTACGATCCAGACCAGGCAGCCATTAATTTGTTCTGCCGAGTGAGCTTCAGAACAAGAACTTGCTATCCTGGGATGAATGATCTGCTACAGGCATTCTGGTCAAACCAACTGTTCTGCTTGGTCTGAGCCTCTCTGAGATTAGCCTGTGCCAACCCCATAAGCATTTCTAACCGGTCCCTGAGATCTATAACATACTGAAGCACAGAAGCCTCAGTATTGATAGTCCCCCCTTCCCATCCCTCATGGAATAAGTCAAGAGGTCCCCGTACCCTGCGACCATATAGGAACTCGAAGGGAGAGGCCCCAGTAGATTCTTGTGGTACCTCTAGGTATGGAAACTGAAAGTGCTGCAGGTGAATCTCCCTGTCCTTCCCTTCAGCCTCTATGAAAGCTCAAAGCATCTTCTTCAGGGTCCATTGAAACTGTCACATAGCCCATTTGTCTGGGGGTGGTAAGGGGTCATGCGCTGGTGCTTCACCCGCGCATGCATCCCAGAGACACTGTAGCAATTCACTCATGAATTGCGACCCTTGATCAGTTAGAATCTAACTAGGGAAACCTACTCTAGTGAATATAACTAACAATGCTTTTGCTACTGCCCTAGTATCGATGATGCCTAGCGCTACAGCCTCAGGGTACCTGGTGGCAAAGTCCACCACCGTGAGAATATAACCCTTGCCAGACCAACTGGGGATCATGAGGGGTCCCACAATGTCCATAGCTGCCCTCTGGAAGGGTTCCACTATTACCGGTATTGGGTTCAGGGGTGCCTTCACACGATCACCTGCCTTACCTACTCGCTGGCAGGCATCACAGGAGCGGCAGAACTCTGCCACTGCTTCCGATGCCCCTGGCCAGTAGTAACGCTGCAACAGCCGGGCTCTCGTCCGAGTGACCCCTGATGCCCCGCTGGTGATATGGACTGGACTGCCCTTAACAGTTGCTGCCTATGTTCCCTCTGTACCACTATCTGTCTTCTACCTGTCCAAGCCCTATTTGGGACTGTAGAACCCTGCTCTCCATATATGAGCCCGTGGTGCCATAAGGACCCATCCGACCCACTGTCTGAGGCAGACTCAGATGCCCAGAGTCTCATCCCCTCCAAGCTGGGAACAGACCTCACAGCTTCTCTAAACTGTGTCCCTAAATCTGGCCACCCACCCTTAGTCTAAGTCAGGTGGAAGGCGAACAGGTAAAGGGGAAGGTAATTCAGAACCTTGTCACGACTCCATCTGGCATACAGGCCTGGTCCAAGTTGCAGGGGGACGGCGAAATCCTCAGGTGTGAATCCTTTGCTCTGTCTCCTAGTAATCGCCACAACAGAAGCCAATGCCGCCGTTAAAACACAAGTAACATGCCCCAGGTCATTACCGAGGAGCACCTCAGTATCTAACCCGGACAATACCCCCACCTCCCTCATGCCGCGTCCGGCACCCCAATTAAGAAAGATCCGGGAAACCTGGATGGACCGAGGTCCTCTGTCTGGCATGGTCACCTGCATCCCTGTGCCCGGGAGCAGATCCTCTGGTCGGACCATATCAGGCGGACCAGGATAACAGTGGCACCGGGGTACAGCAAGCCGGCTGCTTGGCGATCTCCGATGGTCACAGTCCACAAATGCTTTTGCTGGACATCATTAGATTGCAACCCGAATGGTGAAATTTGATGTTCCCCTGTCTCAACGGCTTTGTCACAGGCTGCAGATGTAGTTTCTTCCATTAACGTCCCTCGCTGGTCCAGCTGGATAGCTACACTCTGCTCTGCTGTGTGTGCCCCTTGCACACTGGCGACCGGCTTTGCAGCTGGAGAGCATTGCCCCTGATGGGGATTCCCAGACTTTGGATGGTCTGGCTTGATGTGCCCAGTCTTATTGCACTGATAGCACCTCTGCTCATGCTTAAACTCTGCAGGTTTGGGTGCACTTCCATCTGCTGCAGTTTTAGCCTTCCATTCCTCCGGGCTGCCCTGGCCAGAGTGGCTGCGTCTGGGGCAGTCCCTTTCTTGCAGATCAGTGCTCGGCTGGTGACAAATTCATCAGCCATGTTAGCAGCATCCACATAAGTCTTTGGTTTACGGTCAAAGACACATTCTCTCAAGTCCGGTGGATATTGCTGCATAAATTGTTCTATGAAAAAGAGATCCAGCAAACTGTGGTACTTTGTGGAACCACATTCCTCCACTCACTGTGTACCATGCAATGCCATGTGGGACGCAAACTGCAAGTAGGATTCCCGTTTGCGTTTCTCCTCCGTCCTAAACATGCCTCTGTAAGCTTATGGGGTGAGGGCATACTGAGTCAATAAAAGGGCTTTCAGATGGCGATAGTCATTACCATCCGCAGCTGGTATTGCCTGGAGGGTCTCCAGGGCAGCCCCTGACAATAACAGCGTTAACCGCAAAACCCAGTTCCGTTCTGGCACCTGGTACTGATGAAACAGAGTTTAAAAATCTTCTGGTGCCCATCAACTTTGTCTGTGCCATCAATGTGCCATTATCATGTGGGGCTGATGTACCTTGTCAAGCAGTCCCCCCCAAGCAGATGAATCCTTTCCGCAATGGTGGCCCCCTCCCCCCAAGAAGCAGGAAACGCAGCGATGTCGGGCGTAGAGAGTCCATTAGCCACTGGGGCTATCATGGCTGCACTCCCTATAACTGGCCCTCCCAACAATGTCCATGTTGCTGCCGCCTCCCTCCCATTGTCCTACCATGGCCACCGGAGCTGGAATAACCTCCTGCACCACGGCTGGACGACTGGATCCTGCAACTGCAGGTGAGGTATGTCCCCCTCAGGTGAAGGAATACTGGATTCATGAATCTCAAGATCCTCCTCAAGCAACGTTTTCGTCAGTAGGCAGACCATAAATCTCACACTGGGCAAATATTGTGGTTCAGTCCCATGACCGGTACCAACCTGACCGCTTGTTCATGTTCGATTGGTGGCACTAAACTAAGTGACAATGAGAACCTGTGCTTCCTTTGCTTTGTAAAACGTGTGTACGTTACCACTTGTTTTGAGAGATTGCAATCTACGAGTTTCTCTCTATGTTATAAGACCCTGGAGGATTTTAAAACATAGGGCTCAATGATCCCACCATTGCCACAAGTAAATATACAGTAGCCTGTCATGGGAGACCAGGTATTTACACCTTTTTACCGGGATCATTCACTGAGCAAAACAAGATAGTAAACCAAATTGTCATTTATTCCATAGAAACAAACGTACACACAGTGGATTACAAAATACAAGAGAAAACACACTTACTGGGGCCTGGGCTAAAAAACTAGACTTTCCAAGGTGAAATAAGAGGTAAAACAAAGTCTTTATGTTGACCGGGACATGTCCCGAAATGACCTGGAACTCAAATCGGCATGAAGTTCCTGACGCCACCGCTGTATCTGCTCCGAAGCTGCTGAAATCCCTTAACCGGGAGATAGTACCAAAGGTCCTGGTACTCTTTTTGGCTTGCAATCCCAACCACGACCGTGTCTATTTTCAGAACTTGGCCCCGAAATGCATTGGCCGTTATTCGAACATTTCACGCGTTGTATACCTCGGAATACCTATGTCATGGCGCGTGATTTCTTTCAACCGTACCGCCTTAAGCCGCGAGTGCAGAAAATAGCATTTTAGTGTTCTGGTTTTTAAACACCTGAAATTGACACCGTAGCACAGTAGCACAGTACTGTACTGACAAGTCATTAATTTCTGCCAGGGATACACGAAAAATTGCGCCCAAAAAAACAGAATCTATGAAATTCAAACAAAGCAACCACGATAAACACATGTGCCTGGTGTGATTGGCCGCGTGAGTGCTGCGTGAAATACAGCAGAGCACATGAAAATGGCTCTGTAAAATGTTCGAAAAATGGCCGCTGCATCTGTTTTTCTCTCAGAGCATCTTTTGGTGATTTCGAATTTGTCGCTGCTGTCTTGTCACATAGAATCTCGCGAACAGACTGGCTGCTGGCTTTCTTATAGTATTTCAGCCTCATTCATGAAATTCTCCATCCAATCCGAGCGTGGGAGAAATCCTTACCAGCCAATCAGAGGGTTTCCAGTCTATCTAAGCCGGGCAAGCACAGATTCGAATTCTGACAAGGGCATGCGCCAACTTGGCACCTCTGACACTTGTCAGTCAGAAGTCACCCACTGAGTTAGGCTCCTCACAGTCTGGCTTGGGGAAAATGGTGGTCCGGGACAGCCATTCATCCCAGGACGTAGGTACTTGATCATAACTCCGGTGCCCAAATGACTTTCACACCTTGGCAAGTCCCCAGTTCATAATACCGTACAGAAACACATGTACTATTAAAACCTTATGAAACAAAATATTTTTCCCATATTTTTTCTAAGTCCCAAAGTAGAATGAAAAGTTGCTTATGTTCATTCTCAGGGCTGTATCTAATTCCCTTACTGAAAACCGATACTTACTGATTGAAAAATGTCTGGGATTTTCAAGATAGATTAATTGAGTTTCAAGTTTGCTCCAGGTCTATCTAGGTGAAAATGGGTGCACCTTAGCTCATCTGGTGCATGATCTGACCATGGAATATCGTGGATCCCAGCATGGGAGATCTTCAGGACCAGTCTGGTCGATATGAAGAAATAATCGATTCTGCTATAAGTTCTCTGAGGGTACAAGGAAAAGGTGTAATCTCTTTCAAATGGATGGAGCTCCCTCCATATGTCCACAAGGTGATTTTCCCGTAGACGTTTGGCCAGTGTGGCCGGGTTGTCTCTATTGTTGACTGTATGAGGGCCTGATCTGTCTAACTTAGGATTCAAGGCTATGTTAAAGTCGCCTGCGACTATTAAGTATCCTTTTGCCACTCATTCAGAGTACTGAAGACTGATGTAAAGAAGGAGGGGTTGTGTTCACAAGGGCTGTAAATGTTGGCTATCGTTATGGGTTGACTATTAACTGTATCTGTGAGTATCAAGTACCTACCCTCTCTATCTTTCTTTCTCAAGTCCACCACAAACGGGAAATTATTATGAAAAAGTATCGCCACGCCTCTTTTCTTTGTGTTAGCAGAAGATAAATATAACTGCCTGAAGTGTTTATCTATGTATTTAGAAACTGTGGGCCTCATGCAGTAAGCGCCGAAAAGCCACTTTTTGCCAGCTTCTCGCAAAAAATGTATACTGCAATTCTGTAAGCCCCGAGAAGCTGCCGATAAGAGCAAAACTCTGCGGGGTTTTTTGCCGAAATTTTTTTTCCAGCAGACGCGCGGCGATAAGCCACTTTTCGGCGCTCATTGCCAGCTTTTCTAACTCATTCAATTCTAGTAGCCCCGAGCAGCTTATCGCAGCTGTTTGCCTCTCTAGATTTGACAGTTCCTCTCAAAAACATCCCGCCACAAAAAGTTGGCAAGAAGGTGGGGAGAAGCTTTGGCTAAGGCAGCGAGATGGCACTTAGAAATAAATCAGGCAATTTTCCTGCATCGGATTGATGCCGGAGGTCTCCGGAGCTGATACCTATTAATATCAGCACCGGAACCCCGGCATGCATCCGATGCAGGAAAAATGTGTTTACAGCCCACTTCATTACCTTAGCGGTTAACCGCTAAGGCAATGAAGGGGTTAACTACCCGTGCCAAGCTTATTGTGGGTGAAGGGGGTGGGTGAAGGGGTATATGGCCCTTGGTGGGTTTTTAAGCCTTGCGTGGGGGTTGTGGGTAGACTTAACCCCCTCATTACCTTAGCGGTTAATACAGCTAAGGTAATGAAGGGGTTAACCTCTCCAGCTACCCACCCGCAATGCCTAAACACCCATCCTTGGGGCTAATAGTCCCTTCACCCACCCCTGCTACCCACAATAAAAACAATACACATAACAGCCCCAATATCCACCTCCTAGGCCCCCAATAAATATAGCAATATCTAATTCACCACCCACCCCCTGTGCCTCCAACAACCCCTATACCACCTAACATACATCAAATATCGTTTGTTTTTTTGATGCACAGGAATTATTCTATAGGCCAGCGGTGGCCCTCTGGTGGTACCCGCAGGGGTCCCCGCTTGCCTGCAGTACCAATTCTGTGCCCCAAAAAAGTAAATAAGTAATATATAAATACTTTTAAATAAGTACACCCCCCCCCCCCCCACCCCAACACACAGTACAGTAATGGGGAAATTACTATTATCCACATATGGATAATATTGCATTTGCTCATTTAAAATACAATAAGCAGCATAAATAAAGTAAATAAATCTTGCACTCACCCCTGCCAGGCTGCCGCAATGAAGGCTTTCCTCCTCCTCACCCCATCCATGTCCTCCGGTGCTGCAAAAATACAGAAGAATAAAAAGAGACAATCTAAAGTCCCCTAAACCCTTAACTGCCTTAGCGGTTGGTAACCGCTAGAGTAATTAAGGGGTTAACCCACCCTCCCCCACTATCCACCCAGGAGGCCTAACCACCCTCCCCCACTAACCACCCGGGAGGCTTAACCACCCTCCCCCACTACCCACCCGGGAGGCCTGACCACCCTCCCCACTGCCCACCTGGGAGGCCTAACCACCCATCCTTGGGCACAATATCCCCTTCACCCACCCCCACAACCCACAATAAAAACACTACACAGAACAGCCCCACTACCCACCTCCTAGGCCCCACAATAACATTACCATATTTACTAAACAATAAATAACCCACCAGTCCCCTGTGCCCCCCATATAAACATGATTTATTATTTAACATACCGGCTTAATACCACAGGCTGATGGGGGTTCCCGGTGGTCCCGACGGGTGTCCGCAGGCCCCACAATGCACCCCTGGGAGTGCCCACAGGTGTCTGGGGACCTCCGGGTGGTCCCCCTTAGGTGCCGTAGGCCTCCAGGTGGTCCCCACGCATCACCGTGGGCCCCAATGGAGTCCACGTGTGTTCCTGTGGGTGTCTGGGGGTCCCTGGGTCATTCCCACAAGTGTCTGGGGGCCCTCGGGTGGTTCCCATGGGGGTCTGGGGCCCTCGGGTTGTCCCTATGGATCTGCAGGCCCCCACAGCTGCGGGGCCCCCGGTTCTTCCTCGCAGGTCTCCCCCATGGGTCTTCAGGTGGTACCCGTGGGTGCAACCCGGAGGCGGGACCAGAGGAGTCTGCATTAATACTCGCGCCCATAGACCGGTGGCCAGTAGATGGCCCAGGTGATACACCACAGGAGGCAGGGGAAGCGGAGCACACAATAGTGGGCTGAGATAAGCAGGAAGTGCACAGATGGTAGCGAGACTCATGGATCCTTAGAATAAACCCCCATCCTGCTTCAGGAGCGACCTCTGGGCATCTCAGGAACGGCTTGTGAGGGTACTTGGCATGGAAGATGCGAACAAGCCTTGGAGCATGAAGACAGTGGTGAGGAACCCAGAATGTTCCTAAGGTCCGAAATTCTTCCAGTGCACAAGATACTGGACCGATCCCCTTGAAATCTTGGATTCCAAGATAGACTGGGCCTCGTACTCTTGTTGGCCATGTATGAGAACAGGAGCCATAGACAAGGAGGGATCGGGAAAGCGAGGGTCCCAAACAGCTGGTTTTAGCAAGGACACATGAAAAACAGAGGGGATCTTCATAGAAGGAGGAAGGCGTAGCCGGTATGCCACTGGGTTAACTTTTTCCCAGATGGAAAAAGATCTGATGAACCTTGGTGCAAATTTCAGCGTACGGACCTTGAGCCTGACATTCTTAGAAGACAACCACACCCTGTCTCCTGGGTTGTACTCTTGGATCCTCCTTCGGTGACGGTCTGCCTGCGCCTTTTGTCTTGTAGTTGCATTCTGGAGGTTCTCTTGGATCCTTTTCCACAAATTTTGAAGACTAAGAATTCTGTCGTCTTCTGCTGGTACCCCGGAAGTGGGTGTAGTGATGGGTAGAAGTGATGGGTGAAACCCATAATTAATTTAAAAGGGCGACTCCATGGTGGATTCATTACACAAATTGTTATGCGCAAACTCGGACCAGGGAAGGAGATCAGACCACTCATACTGAGTAGAATCGGTGGATTGGTCATACTGCCATTTCAAGAAGATCCCGGGCTTTATCTTCTCTACAGGTCCAGCTGCAGAAAACAACAAGGGCAAGTATACACTACCCTTTATTTGGTTATACATTACAAAACAGGCCACACCACAAGCCTAATAAATAAGGGAGCGCCCCAGCCTATATTCCTTTTTGTCACTCATACTGAGTGTCCGAGATGAAACATCGGATGTATTGCTCCACAGACTGGTTGGTTCTCTCAGTCTGACCATTGGTTTGAGGATGATAACCCAAAGAAAAATGTAACACTATTCCTAGTTGCTAGCAGAAGGAGCGCTAGAACTTGGATATGAACTGTGAACCTCTATCGGAGACTACGGCCAATGGTACCCCTAGGAGGTGAAAGATTTCTTTGATAAAGATGTCTGCCAATTTGGGAGAGTTGGGTAGACCTTTTATCGGAATGAAGTGAGACTGCTTGAAAAAGCAATCTACCACAATTAAGATTGTGTTCATCCCTTTAGATACTGGCAGTTCGACTATGAAGTCTATGGACGTGTGTCCATGAACGGTCCGGGATGGGAAGCAGTTGAAGGAGTCCTGGTAGTTTATCCCCGGGAGTCTTATTCCGAGCATGTCGAGCACGCAGCAACAAATTCTTTGATGTCCTTTTGCATGCCGGGCAACCAAAAGATCTGTTCCACCAGGTTGGTGGTCCTTCTAGTACCTGGATGTTCAGAAGACTTAGAGTGGCCCCATTCAAGGACCTTCTTCCAATGGTGGTGGGGTAAACAATTGCCCATCAGGAACTACGAGGCCCTCAGGAATGTGAGACTGCTCTTGTACAATATCTCTCAAAAGTTTTGGCGGAAAGTATATATTTGGAGGGAAGAATAGGTTCCTGCTGATCCTCAGTTTTGTCATCTACTAGAAACTGATGGGAAAGAGCATCGGATTTGACATTTTTAGAACCCGGAATAAAAGAGTTAATAAACTTCAAACGGGAAAAGAAAAGCGACCACCGGGCTTAATGAGCCCCTATGTGTCAAGCACCTCAATATAGAGCAAGTTCTTGAAGTCGGTGAGAATAGTTATTGGGTTTTTTATGCCTTCCAACAGATGTCTCCATTCCTCCAAGGCTAACATGATTGCTAGGAGTTCCCGGTTACCCACGTCATAATTTTGTTCCGCTGGAGAAAATCTTTTTGAGAAAAAGGCACAGGGGTGGAATCTACCTTGAGGTTTCCTTCTCTGGGAGAGAATATCACCGGCCCGACGTCTGACGCATCCGCCTCCAAGGTGAATGGAAGCTTGGGATCCAGATGTATGTGGATAGGTGCAGAAATTAAGGCGGTTTTCAGGTGATCGAAAGCTTGGGTAGCTGCCGGTGACCATGAAGCGGGATCCGCACCTTTTTTTTAGTTAAAGCTGTGATGGGAGCTACCGCAGAGGAGAAATTTTGAATGAACCTGTGGTAGCAGTTCGCAAACCCCAGGAAGCGCTGCATGGCTTTGAGGGTAGTGGGATGAGGCCAATCCAGAACCACCTTTACCTTAGCAGGAGCCATGGTGTGACCTGTGTTGGAAATGATGTATCCTAGGAACGATGTGGAAGTTTGGTGGAACTGAAACTTTTCCAGCTTGGCGAACAAATGGTTTTCATGTAGGCGTAGAAGTACCTTTTTGACATGGTTGACATGCTCCTGTGAGGACTTACAAAGCTCGTTATATCATCCAGATAGATGATGACAAATTGATTGAGCATATCTCTGAAGATTTCATTAACGAAGTCTTGGAAGATGGTGGGGCATTACAGAGATCGAAGGGCATGACGAGATATTCATAGTGACCGTCATGGGTATTGAAAGCCGTTTTCCATTCGTCACCTTGGCGGATCCTTACCAAATTGTAGGCAACATGAAGGTCCAATTTAGTGAAGATGTTGGCTCCATGTAGGCGATCGAAGAGTTCCGAAATCAATGGTAAGGGATAACGTTTTTTGATGGTGATCTTGTTAAGGCCTCTGTAATCAATACATGGTCGTAGTGACACGTCCTTTTTCTTCACAAAAAAAAAGCCTGCACCAGCTGGAGAAGACGATTTTTGAATAAAGCCCCTTTGTAAATTTTCATGGATATACCCCTTCATAGCTTTAGTCTCAGGAAGGGAAAGTGGGTATGAAATTCCCCTGGGAGGTACAGAGCCAGGAAACAAGTCAATAGGACGATCGAAAGAACGATGCGGTGGTAACACCTCAGATATGGCTTTATCAAAAACGTTGCGAAATTCGGCAATTCTGGCAATTTTACCTTCTCTTCTTCAGGATATAACCTCACAAATACAATTGATGGGCACAGCGCAGCTCTTGGAACAAAAGGGTCTCCACAGGACAGGTTCCTTGTCACAGGGGTACGCAAAGTGGGGGGCGGTGGTTACAGGGGCATTTTCTTGGGGGAGGCGGTGGTGACAGGGGCCCTGCGCCCTTCCCTAAGGCATTTAAATTAAATACCAGGGGAGGCGCGAGGCCTCTGTAAATCACTCTTACCTGGTCTGAGCTGACTCTTCAGCGACACATCGCTATGACAACGCGGCGTCAAATGACACCATGGGTTCAAATGACAACACGTTGCCATGCTAACGTGGCATCACGTGATGTCATGATGTCATACGACGCCGCAAAGCTCCAAACCGGTAAGGGAAGGGGGCAGTGAGCAGGGGGAAGAGCGGACAGGGGGCGCAAACAGAAATGTTTGCGCACCCCTACCTTGTCAGACCAATCGATGCGTGGATTTTGAAGTTGCAGCCATAGGAGGTCAAGAATCATGTCCACGGAAGGGTGTGGATGACATCCAGCTTCATCTCTTCTGTGTGGACCTCTCCTGTATGGAGACGAAAGAGAACAGTTGGTTGCAGAGGTTGACCATCAATGGCTTCCACCCCACAGGCCATTTCTTGTGAACGAGGGGGATGTTATTCCTCTCGACGAAGCCTTGATCGACAA
Source organism: Ascaphus truei (assembly GCF_040206685.1). Lineage (NCBI taxonomy): Eukaryota > Metazoa > Chordata > Amphibia > Anura > Ascaphidae > Ascaphus > Ascaphus truei. The sequence goes on from NC_134485.1 coordinate 282,953,828, forward strand.
AATTGCCTCCTGACCCGGAATCAAGAAAGGCCAACGCAGGAGTGTGGAAGCCCTTTTGGGGGTAAGCGTAACAGGAAGCAAGATCCTGGTTGGCAGCAGTTTCGCTGTGATAGGGGATGTAGAAAGTGTTCCCAATATGATTCCCATGGATCTCATTGGGGTTGGCGTTTCCCAATTTGTGGGGGCAATAGAGTACCTGATGTCCGGATTGCCACAGTACAGACAGAGACCGGCATTGCGTCGACGCTGTTTCTCGCTAAGAGACAACTTGTTGCCCCCAAGTTGCATAGGCTCTGGAATATCTGGCGGAAGAGGTTCAGCTGTACCAGCATGGGAAGAAGGAACCCTCGGAGTAAGCTGCCGATGACGGGATCTTTCAGTTCTCCTCTCCTGCAGACGTTGAGCAACACAAATACTTACAGTATGGCGATGAGTTCGTCGAGATCGGTGGGACGTTCATGTGCAGCGAGCTCATCCTTTAAAATCTCCGTAAGACCTTGCCAGAAGGCAGCTGCTAATGCCTCGTTTTTCCATCCGCTCTCGGTGGCAATAGTGCGGAACTCTAAAGCGTATCTGGCCACGGATCGACTTCCCTGAGAAATGTGAAAAAAGTGGAAGCAGCAGTTATCTTGCGACCAGGTGTATCAAAGACTCTGCGGAATTCCCGGGTAAATTATCCGATATCCTGAGTGAGATTCGATTTTCATTCCCAGGTGGGAGAAGCCCAGGCCAGGGCATCATTGGTGAGTAGCGATATAATGTACGCAACCTTGGATATTTGAGAAATTATTCGAGAAGGCATTAGTTCGAACTGTATGAAACATTGATTCAGAAAAACCCTGCACCCATGGGGGTCGCCACGGTTGTGTGTGGGAAGTCGTGTTCAGATGAGGAGGACTTAGGCATAGAAGCAATAGTTGCAGCAGAAGACCACGAATGGACAGGGCTAGGAGGAGGAGGTTGTACCATGTCAGTAAGGGACATGAGATTCTGGTGCAATAATTCCATGCGATTGTCATTTTGTTCAAAGTATTTTTCAATTTTGGAAAACATGCTGGCGTGTGTGCCCCTCTATCAAGTAGGGGTTCTGGCTCTGCACTGAGCCACTCACATCGCGGGGGTGGGGCTCCAGTTTTCGTGCCAGACCCGGACAGGTTTCTGCAAAACATGGTTGCGCAGCCTGGAGGCAAGCAGCACGTGCGCTCTCCTGACTTGGTCGGGAGACGGCATCTTAGGTGTGACTGACTGTTAGCCTCCATTTTGATCACAGTTCCGTTAACTACATTATGGCTTTTTGCGTAGATAAGGGGGTAGCCTTCTGTTGGGGCATTTGGGGCTAATAAAATCCGAGGGGCCTCTTTCCGGCATATTTCCTGATCTGCCAACATTGGTAGTGTGCTGCATTGTTCCCCACTCCCGGGCGTGGACAGTTGCATGCCATAATATGGATGACCTCTCCAGTTGCCACCCAAGATGGGTGCGGAACTCTAAATACCCTGAGAACGAGACTTTGAAGTACTGGACTTGCCCCATTCTGCCACATTGCCCCATTCCGACAATTCCCACAGTCCTGAACTTAGTACCCGCGGAGCTGACGGTGACCACAGTTACAGGGCCCGGTCCACTCAACCTGTTTCCCCGGTAATGACTGTGGCCACTTCCCGTGTGATGTTTACCCCAATTGTGACGGCTAAAATATCTGAAGGAGTGGACACATTACCAGGGTGGAATCATGTATGTTATAATGTTATTACCATGTTGTGTTTTTATTGTATAGAAATGTGGTGGGATGTTATGCCATCATGCGAGGTCATGAGGGATTTAATAACCAGAGGGAGGATGTAGCCAAGTCCCTTTGGGCTATTAATTCTCTGGCCCCTTTAGCACTGTAAGTCCCAGTAAAGAGTGGGCAGTGTTGGGAACAAATCCTGCAGGGCCTGGTTGTATTGTTATATGTGTGTTTCCCAATAAAGTTCAGGAGTAGCCTTTTATTACAAGGGGGGCCTATGACTGATAGGAGGCCGGCTTACAAGCCACTCCCCTGGGAAGGAGGTGGTTTCCCTGTAGAGGTTAGATTAAGGCCCAGGCCATAGTGCTTTCGCCCGTGAGTGGGTATGTGGTTTGGGCTCCTGCTTTACCCCGCTCTGGTTACAGGGTAACCATGGCGACACACAAACACCCCGTGTTTGTTTTGCTGTCCTGCAGCTTGCCCTGAGTCCGCCCCTTCTGACGTTTGACGTCATTGTGGAGCGACGCACGGACATGCTGACGTCATCGAGTGGCGTCGGCATCGAGGGAGAAGATCTGGGGGGTATAAATATATGTTGTTTGGTACACTTTGCTAGTCCTTACCTTGTTAATAGGCTGTACTAGACAGCCGAAACGTCGGATCACTTGGGACAATAAAGCATTTTGCTTAAGTCTGTGTGCTGGCTTCTTCTTCCAATGCTTCTGTTCTACCTAACAGGTATGCACCCACACAGAATACACTGGTAGCTATATGATCTCACTTAGGCTGCGCTTATAGTGCCGGCTACGGATGACGTCACCCGTCTCTGTAGCCATTGCGAAAGTTGTAATCTGTTTTGGAGATGTCTCTGGCTACAAGGGGAGTGACGTCAGACAAGGGGGAAGGCAGAGGGTGAAGATCAGAGCAAGGGGGAAAGCTGAAACTTACACGATACGCGTAGGGCTGTTTTATTCAATTTTGGACACTTTTGCTGAGTACAAGCTGTTATATCGCTGAGCGCTTTTGTTGAGCGAAGTAGGGGCAAGGAGGTGCGGATCGCCATTTCCCTGAGGCTTCACTGGATTCACCAGTCCTGAAGTCACATCCGGCGACGTCATTTCCGGTTTCGGCGCAACGGAGACGTCATTTCCGGTCCTCACCAGTAAGGAGTAACAGAAGGAATACACGGCATCCTGAGAACCCTGCGACCCCCCCACACGTGGATTTCGGCTCACATTGACTTATGCGAATCTACATCTGCCGTCCTGTGAGTGTTATTCAGATTTTAACCCACCGGAGCGGCATATCAGCAACCTGTCCTACTTTTTATTTTCAGTTACAATAAATTAACTTTTATCACTAGCTTTGCTTTAATGTTGTCTGTCTAGTTGTGTCTGTCTGTCTTGTCCCCCTGTGTCAGCCAGCTTGCATTTTTATGTCTGTGTAATCTGTTTAGCTGTGTTGCACTAAATTCTCTCTTCTTTTATTTCATGTTCCACATCCCCTGCATGAATTCCTAACGGAGCACTCAAAGATTCAGTGACTGTAGCACATCTTGGAATTGGGACTATTTCTACTGGACTTCCATCCATTGTGGACTGCTCAGGCGCCGGTATCTCTCTTTTATTGAAACTTAGAGGAGTTTTAATCTTTGTTTGTATGCTGAATTTACTTTACTTTTACTTTAAATTACGGGAGAATTTACTATTTTAAAGTTGTGAATATAGTGTATTTCAACACACACACACGCACCCCCCCCCCCTCCTCTCCCTGGATCAGAAACTTTCTGATTGGTTTATAGCCTGTTACATGGTGAGACCGTCGCTGTACAGATCAAATTCTACTGACTAAAGAGATGTTGGTCACTCCATCGCGCCTATTAGCGCATGCGACAGATTCAATGCATTTGTTTTCACGCGACGTCGCGTCGCCAGCACTATAAGCGCAGCCTTAGGGTGGGGAAAAAAGTGCTAAAAAGTGAATGTTTTCACAGGAGTGGCTCAGTGAGTAACGACACTGACTGACCCTGAGATTGTTGCAGGGGAGCTTGTTTCAATTCCTGGTATCAGCTCCTTGTGACCTTGGGCAAGTCACTTTATCTCCCTGTGCCTCAGACACCAAAAAAAAAAAACATAGATTGTAAGCTCCACATGGCAGGGACCTGTGCCTGCAAAATATCTCTGTAAAGCGCTGCGTACAACTAGCAGCACATGCTATTATTATTAATGTTCAAACTCCAGGATTTGTGCATCAGTTCAGCTCATAGATCTATCAATCTGAACTTTAAGTACTTTTTTGCATTCTGCAAAGAATTGCAGGCCTTCCCGGGAACAAATGGTTTAAATAAACCATTCACGTTTAAGTGCCACATCAGCCAGGCACTAAAGTAGCCCATTCACCATTAGTAATAATCTCCCAGGTTCCACGGCAGTGAATGAGTTAGCAAACATTAAGGAAATAGGAGCATTTCCGAAAGGGGCACGGCAGAGAGAGATTTCTTCCTCCATGTTAATGGATCTTAGTTAAGAATGTATTCCCCACATGCCCACATCAGGCGTCTAGTAAAGGACGTCCCAAGACCCCCTCTAGCGGCTAGAGAGAGACTGCAGCTCACCCGGGCTAGCAGACAGCCTGGATATACTGCATCCGGCTGCATATACAGTATTGACACTTAACAGGGAGGGGGTTGGGGCATAGTAAACTTCACACAGTTTCCTGTGTTTTCTGCTGGGAGGTTTGTTTTATTATGTAGATACAAGGAAAGAGAGAACAGCTAAAACAATACCAGTGCTTTAGGGCTGCTTGGAAACAAGAACACATAAATGAGCATATGTGCAGATAACTCTTGTTATAGTTTACATGCTATAATTTTCTTTTAGCATTTTATTAAACTTAAAGACAAATTAATTTGCCCAGAAACCTAAAAAAACAAACTGGCTGTAGATACAGTGTTTATGTACGAGAGTTGTGTGTAAGATGACCTTTAATATAATATTGACTTCAATTTATAAAACATCTCTGTTACTTACTTGGTTATTTATCATTATAAACACAATAAATATACCAGGAATGACCAATAAATATATTTGTTGCAATGCTATATTTTTAAATTCGTAAAAAAAGAAATTTGGCAACTTTCCTCACATTTTTCTTTTGACCCTTGGCATCCAGAGGTCAATATGATATTATAGTGCTATTTAAATTTATCAGTCTACTTCTACACAATTTTAATACACTTTTATTAACAATTGTCCTTAAACAGACCCTCCAACATTTTGCACGTAAAAATAGGTAACACTGTCGTTTCTCTACTCGTGCTGAATGAAGGTACTTCCAAGACTTAATACAGAAGTCCCCAAACCTAAGCAGCTTACCGCAAACAAAAATACTTTCTATTTTATAGGTGCAGGTGATCCCCAAAAGTGTACCTGCTCAATAAGGTATGCTTAAGTGGCAAAAATTGTTATTCTACAATATCCAGAAATGGAACAGTGAACAATAAAATGTTTGAACTTGTCTTACACCCTGTGTCACAAACTTTAAATACCCAATTTCCGTTTAAAGTTAAATTACACTTTAGATGGGTTTGCCGGAGACAATTAAAACATAGAATATACTGCATGCAATATATAACATTATAAAGTTCTGTTAAAAATTCAACATTATTGTGGCCATTAAATTATCAACTGTGAAAAGAGCAACCTGGCATTAAATATGCTCCTGTAAAAAGTATATCGCCAATAAAAGTGTCAGTTAGTCTTTTACAGGTAGGCTGTAGGGTAAGTGAGATCTATGAGCATGGCTATAACATACATATATTTAAAGAAAATAGCAGAATGGTCTAATTATCAGCACCAGACAAAATATATGCAAAAATAGGGGGTGTTTATTGACCCATAACACACAGGACCCCAGCGTTTCGGTCCCCAAGAGTTGACGAAGGTTCCTTTGGGGACCGAAACATCGGGCTCCTGTATGTTATGGGTCAATAAACACCCTCTATTTTTGCATATATTTTGTCTGGTGCTGATAATGAGACCATTCTGGTCTTTTCTTTAATTGTATATTTTTTTCTATTTAGCAGACACCCTCTCTAGGATACTCAACACTTAGTGTGCAGCCATTTCTTAAATGCATATTATGGATGGAGATATATATATATATATATATATATATATATATATATATATATATATATATATATATATATATATATATATATATATATATATATATATATCCTAATAAAAGAATATGGGTGGGAGAAGGTGCATTATATTTATTATACAATTAAGCTTGTGGTTGTTAATTGTGCATTACATTGTTTTTTTCACTTGTAACAAATATCTTACACTTCTTCATGAAAAACTGCTCATGTATTATTCAAAATATTTTGTATGTTCAATGTGGGTGTGTAAACAAAATGCAATAATGTATACATAGGATCACATGAAAAATGGTGTGTGTTAACATACATATCACCAACAATTCACACTAATAAACAGAACAGCATTTGTTTATTATCTGTACATCAACATTTAGAAAAAAGGACAAAACACTCTAGAGTAATGATCTTATTTTATTATAAGTTGGAAAAGCAAACATCTTAACAATAAAAAACATGATAGAAGTAAATGAAATAAATCTATAACTCTTAATAAATCATCAAGAAGTAAACAAATGGCAGACTGGTATTTGCTATCAATTAACAAAAGAAATGAACTGGTATACAACAACAACAACATTAAGAAATGGTTTTAAATTGCTATAGTAATAGCATTTACTAAAAGCTGCTAGTGTATAGTGCAATTCCCCCACCACTACACTTCCAGCAAATGCTTTAGCAATGTGAAGCCATTGCCCTTTTAAATCCCTCCTGCGGCTCTGAGAGCTGGGAGTGTGAGTGAATGTAGCCCCGCAGAGCCAATGAGCTGGGACCGGATGCGATATATCCTCTGGGACAACAACTGCTCTGTTCCTCCTCAGTTCCACATGACGCCATTAACTGCTGCTGCATATCCCCGACCTCCGGAAAGAAAGAGAGAAGGAAAACTCCAGCCCAGTTCAGATCACAATCATCTCAACACACAACAACAAGCACCACCAATCCCTGCCTTCCCAACCAGCGCCGCTCGCGAGTCCCACTGCCCGCTGCAGCACATTGGAGGGAAGCTCTGCAGCACTGGAGGGGAGCTCTGCAGCACTGGAGGGGAGCTCTGCAGCATTGCAAGCTGTTTGCGTGTAAGGTCCGATTGAAACGAGCTTTGGGATTTTACGTTAGTTTTGTTTCGTGTGCACGATCACTGGTAGAGCTTATTATTTGACATATATAGAGTTTTATTATTTTGCATTCAGGGATTTGGTCACCTTTTTCTTCTTACTCATTGTGGACGAAGAACTTTTTTTTTCTTTTTTTTTTTTAATTCGTTTTGCTAAAACAACCACAACCCGACCAAGAAGGGATTGTGACTTGCGGGGTTTCCGTGCATTGGAGCCTGGATTCTCTTTATTCCGAGCACTTCCTATCGGACTTGGAAAGCGCTGGGTAAAAGTTACCTCTAGGACCGGATTTATTTCGCCAAACTACAGAAGGGTCAAAAACTAAAACCAAGCTCCAGGGACGAGGAGTTGCTGAGCTGCCGCTATCACGGTGAGTATCTCACCCCTGATCTGAAAGGATTTCTTCTTCTTTTGGTTATGCATCTAGTATTAGTATTATCATTATTATTATTATTTTTTGTATTGCCAGTGAAATCCGCTTGAGGTTTATGGAAGAATGACTAACCCCTCCTGTGCTGCCAGAGCCCGCACCTCTCGCAGCGCATTATAGGGCCCTGCATTAATCATTGGACTAATCCGTTTTGAAATCCTTGCTTTTAAGTTCCCTTTCCCCCCTTTAGATGGGATATTGACTCTTGCAGAGTCCCTGTCTCCGCGCCTTTAGGAGTGGGGCTAGGGAAAGGGGCGGACATCCTCTCTCGCTTGTTTTGGAAAGTACATGGAAATAGAGACCTGTTGCTGTTTTCCCCATACTGCTTTCTCCTTTAAACATAGCACAGATCACATGCTTTGCATCTTGCAGAGTGAATGGATTTAATGAATGGGACGTTTTAAATTGGACTATTTTCTAGGGCTTTCTGTCTGAGAGCCACAGCCTGTCATGTAATGCACGATTCATGTGCTATGCATTTTGAAGCTTCAATCATGACTTCTGGTTGTCCGTAAAAATGTTTCTGGTCTCTCTTCTCTTTCTAGCCTCCCCCCCCCCCCTTTTTTTTTCTCCCTTACTCAAAGTTTCCACTCAGTGGTTTTCAGATGGCTCTATTTTTAATGTGTAAAGAGGATATAGCCTGTGGTGTTGAGCAGCTTCGGAAATGTTGTGGCTTATTTAGAGAGCTATTTATGTCCTTTCACCCTGTCCCCATGGCAAGATCCTCGCTTCCCCCTCATCCACAGTCTGATCACACACTCGGCTTTTAATGGGGTTTTCAGAGCACTTTCGTAGAGGAGGGGAATGAGGAGGGGGATTGGCAGGAGAAGCCTGAGAGACAAGACTGGAATTCACTGCAAATCATAAGCGAGGGCAGGGGAATATAAAGTGTGTGTGTGTGTGTTGTGTGCACAATTTACCCACTGTCTGCAGTGTTGACTTTACATCTGTTCTAATTAAAGGCTTTACTATTATTACTTTACATCAACCCTGTGATCTTTGCCAGAATGAAGCACCTGGTGTCATTTCTTTCTAATGCAGTTCTATGGAGGAAGGGAAATTGAAGAGAACATCTTCCTGGCTGTACTGTTTACTATTTGAATGTACAGGAAAAATGAAGTTTCTGCCCTCAGTGCTAATTGATAAATATGTAAATATTGACATTTATGGTTTTTAATGTACAGTGTCCTGCAGTATGTATCCTAGGGGGTTTTCTTGAACACTAAAAGGGGAGGAGACTTTTCTACAGTAGGTAATTCTTGGACTCTTTTCCTGGCAATCGGATAATCAGGCACTGAAACTGTTTTTATTTTTATTTTTTTAATGTAATTAACTCCTGTACTGGTAGAGAAGTCATCAATACACTGTTCTAACGAGAATCCGCTGCACATTTACACAAACTAATATGGGACAGATTATTTAATAGTGTGTGTGTGTGTGTGTGTGTGTTTGTGTGTGTGTCATGATAAAAGACCTACACAAGAATATACAGAACTTTTGAAAATGTCACAGGAGTCATGTGTTTAGCCACAAATAATTTTATTTTGAAACTGTTTCATACCGCAATTTCATGCTGTAATCTGAAGAATTTGTAGATTTCGTGTAAGCGTTTTCCAGCAGTTTTTCTTAACATAAATGAAGACTTCTTTGATGGAGGTTTTAGCACTTAGACATTGCTGGCACCTCTGACAGTGAAAGGGTTAACATAACATTGTGGTAATTTGTGTCGTTGGGTGTTTTGAGCTGGAACTGATATCTACAGATAAAGTAGCATATACAAGCATTGTCCATGTTGTCTTCAACTTTCTGCTCTTCAAAAGTAGTGTTTTCGAAAACTGGTTATTTTATATCAATCTGTTATGATCACTTTTATTGGATGATTGTTTTGGTAGATTACATGTTCTTAATCTCTTGTGACCTCAAGTGTTGTCTTCAGGAATTGTCCAAGTGGAAATGATCTTTTGTTTCAGAATGTGTTAAAATGTATTTTTTAATATAAGGTATGATTTAAATTCAATATTCAAAGTGTTAACGTAGATTTCAAGACCCAGTTGATTATTATCCTCTGATAATTTCCAGTGTTGAAGTTTCCCAGATTTGTTTTCTATATCTTATCAATAAAATCCACATTGATCCTGGCTCCTCCAACCGGCAATACTAATTTGGGAGAAAATATTTGGAACTGTACAGACTTACTTAGCAGTCACCAAAATAATGAAATACTACAAAGAGCAGGAGATAAGCTGTTGAATGATTGTACCTATTGAGAAATACATTAGATGCAAATTTATTTTCCAGTTTTGGTCTCGGTGAACAAATTACCTCAAAGTAGATTGGAAAGAAACAATTATTTGTACCTGAGGAAGGATACCTTATGTTTTGACTAGTATAAACCCATTCTTCACATCAGTATCGGGCCTTCAATAATGAGGGAAATGGTTATGCTCTCAGCACCATAAATCATTAGTGCAGATGTAATTCAACATTTATATATAAACTTCAGGAGGCATCACAATATCATTGGCCACCCCAAATTCGAATTTAAGCAGATGTAATAAATTACCTTGCAACACTTTTAAGCATAAAACTGTTAGCATCGAAATCTACTGTAACGCCGTAACCTGCTTTTAGAACAAAACCTCTCATAACTATTTGAGTAATCGTTGTCATTACATCAAAAGAGAGGTAACTATGAAACCAAAAAACAATACTCTCATCCAAGTATACTGGCACTTAAAGAGGTGTGATGCGTTAGACTATTGGTTCCGGTTTTTATACGTCCGCATGTCTGCATTACATTTCCTTTAACAATTTGGTTCAGTAACAAAAAGTTTCCTTCAACTTCAAACCAGGCCTTTTTTTTTGCGTGTGGAAACATCTTAAGATTGTTTTGCTTTGAAGGTGAAGTGCCATGCAGTGAAAGGCCAATTGTATATGGTATGTAATGCATACTGTACATAACATATTGCTGTGTAAAGACACTGTAGTTATGAAGTACCTGTGTAATTTAATAGAAAACTGGTTGGACTTTTCTGTGCGCCTTGGCTTCAGATAGGACCTGTGTAGTATTTGCACAGCAATGATTTCAATTCCTTCATTGTCAAGTAACTAATCAGAGAATATGCTGTTTGTGAGATTGCTGTTAAGTTAAACAGGTTTGTTTCTCCAGATCTCTGAAATTAAAAGAGCTCTTCATTCAGAAAGGCTGTAAAGGTGATAGCATCCTGTTTGCAAGACTTGTGGTAAAGTCAATGAATAATGTGCATTATTCAGACCATCTTCACCTAGTTCAGTTAGCAGGTCTTTTGGCAAATCTATCAAAGCCATCAGACCAAAAAGACTAAAGTGCTGTAAAATGCAGGTACTATTTGTTATGCTAATATTAAAGTGTTCTGGGCATTGTAATTCACATTTTAGGGACTTGCATGGAATGAACAAAGGGAACAAAGTGTTTAAAATATAGTCACCTTGTACATATTCCCTGCAGCTGATTTCCTGTAACTTAAATTGCTACTTATGCAGTACAATTGAGAGGAACCTGATTTTTATGCACTTGCTTGGACATGTTCTTTAAATATGAAACGTTTGAGCTACTATTCCTTTGTCATGTTTTTAGAGGAGAAATATGGTTTGATGTGATTTGTTGTTTTTATGAGAAGTCAATAAGAATAGATGTTCTTTTGAGGTCTGTTAGTTGGTTTATTTTCAATATAATCTAGTGCTTGTCCTTGAAGCACTGTAATATTTTACATAGGTTCTACATAGTGTAAATTACCCGGTCATACAGAATTCCATAGCCGGTTTTAGTGAGACAATTTTACTGTACTGGATGTAATTAGATACTTAATCATATTTAATGATAAAGTTTTTTAAATTATGCAGTACAGTATGTTGACTTTTCTGCTCATGGAATTTAATATGCATAATTTTCAGATGTGTAAATAAAATTATGCCTCTGATGACCATAAGACAAAAAGGTTTCAGTGCCCAGTTATGAACTATTGTCTCAATTTTTCTAGAACATGTTTTTTTTTTTATATGGATTTTTTTAAAAGTACAGTTTCCTACTTTATTGAACATATGCTTACTATGAATATATTAAAAGTGAAGTTTGCTGTAACAAGGACACTGGTTAGAAATAATCTGACTAATTGTGTTTTTACAATAATTTTATATGTTTAAACATGTGTAAGTATGTTTTCATTGTAATTCAGCACAGGTTCAACTTTTTATACAGTAATTAGCTTATTATACATTAAGCAATCCTGGTCTCTTTGATCATAACATTTTCAGTTTTTGTGAAATTGTGAAGGGGTTTGTTTTCCCATTTGTTTTTTTTAATTTGTTTTCCATTGAAGTTTCCCCACAAAAGGTGAAGTAAAGTCTTCATCACTTGCAGTTTGTCAGCTACCTGTAAATTGACAACTGTCTTGGGTCAGTTGCAATACCTCTAGAGGCGCTGCTTTTGTTTCCTTTTTCTAACTTGGTGTATAACTTTAGAAATAAAGGCTTATATATTTTAATTATTTGTGACAAAAACAATGTTGATCCATTGAGCAGTTCAAAAATATTCTGTTTTGTTCTGTTTCATTTTACATTTATTGGTATTTTGTGAGAGCTTTGTAGACAACTAGTTTATGCATATTGCAAGTGTTATTAAAAAAAAGTGTATTTTAACACCACTTACTTTACTGCTTTAAATCTGCTTTGGGATCAAGTTACCATGGGTACTCGTCAATTTCGTTTTTAATGTATTTGTTTCATTCCTTATTAAGGTGCGTTTAGTGAGAATAAGAAAAAAGTTGGTGTAAATAGCGCTAAAAGTGTAATGATGCGTTTAGTGAGAATGTTAAAAACCTTGCATCATTTGTTTGCTGACTGTTCGATTGCAAAAAAGTTGATCCTTTTTCTTTTTTTCACCAGAATTTCAGATGTGTTCTCAGCCCACTGGAGTGAAAACTCTTCAGAGTGCTGATGGAGACAAGAGTACAAAATGGCAGTGGATCCCAGCCTTTACCCCAGGCTCGGCGTGACAGCGCGAGGCAGCACAGTGATATTGACCCAAGGGATGCTCTGACACAGCAAGTTCATGTTTTGTCATTGGAACAGATCAGAGCCATACGGAACACTAATGAATATACAGAAGGGCCCACAGTGGCTCCACGGCCTGGGATTAAACCTGCTCCCCATCACACTTCCCAGCACAAAAATGAAAGAATACACGTGGTAACTGACCAGCGTCAGTTTAACAGGAGTCCTCACCCACCAATGTATTCATCTCGGGCACCTTTGTCTCGATCCATTAGCACAGTCAGTACAGGATCTCGGAGCAGTACAAGGACAAGCACAAGTAGCAGTTCATCAGAACAAAGACTTTTGGGGCCATCGTTTTCAGCTTCGGGGTTGGTTGCTGACCGAATAATTCGGGTACAGCCCAAGGTTGAGCTAAAAGCAGAGGAGTTAAAGCCCTCTAACAAAGAAGACTTGGGCTTGCATGCATACAGGTGTGAGGACTGTGGGAAATGTAAGTGTCAAGAATGCACTTATCCAAGGACTCTTCCCTCTTGTTGGATATGCGACAAGCAGTGCCTTTGCTCAGCCAAGGAAGTCGTTGACTATGGGACTTGTGTTTGTTGTGTGAAATGCCTCTTCTATCACTGCTCAAATGATGATGAGGACAACTGTGCTGACAACCCTTGTTCCTGCAGTCAGGCGCATTGCTGTAGTCGGTGGTCTGCCATTGGTTTCATGTCCATGTTCTTGCCCTGCTTATGGTGTTATCTTCCAGCCAAGGGTTGCCTTAAATTGTGCCAGGGCTGTTATGACCGGGTAAACAGGCCTGGATGTCGATGCAAGAGGTCAAACACAGTTTGCTGTAAAGTTCCTAAGCTTCAGCCCAGAAACTTTGAAAAACCAACATAGCACAAGCAAATGGAGATAGATGATAAAGTAATAACACTTACTTTTTACACACACTTGCAACCAACTGAAACGTTTGTCATCTTGGCACAATTAGTAAAACGCTTTTGGGCTATATTTTCCTGTTTGCAGTGAAATACCTTTCGAGTTCCATCTTTACTGATATGCTTGCTAGTGAACTGCTAATGAAGCTTAGTATAGGATCCAGTGTTCTGTGACCCACATATTGCATACGCTAAAGCAACACAGACACTCCTATGTAATTGTATTGTTTGTGAATAGTACTTGCAACATTTGTAAATTAGCAAATGACTTTCATTTTTTTTTCTGCCAGAGATGATGTGCTATATTTTTGTATATAAACAATAATATTTACAACTGTGAAAAATGGTGCCATATGTATGGCACAGTCACAAAATTTACTAATGTACATTCGGAAGAATGTGAATCAATCAGTATGGTTAGATTGTACTATGCCTTACGGAACCTTAATACTTAAGACTTTTACTCTTTGGACATTCTGTATATTGTACAGTTACAGTAAGATTCAGCCTTTATTTTCTAATTTTTCAACATATTGTTTAGTGTAAAGTATATTTATTTGAAGTTTTATTATTTTATAAAAGAGAAATATTTATTTTAAGAGGCATCTTACAAATGTTCCCCCTTTTTTATGATGTCAGTTTCTGCAAATAGGGGTAACTGATGCATATGTTCACTATAAAATAGAAAATATATTAACGTTTGAAATTAAACCTTTGCAAGTCGTCTTTTTTTTCTGTAGCATTTGAAGCACTTTGGCATTAGGCAGTTTTAAACTGTATGTGCGCGTACATCTCAACTTTTTGAATGCAAATTGGATCAAGTGAAAGATTGGTTGTTTTGGTTGAGTAGAAATATTGTTTTTCACAAATTGCTCTCCACTGCAAGATAAATTGGCTTTAAATCACTTTAGTGTACAGGTAGATAAATATCCATATGAATCAGTGTTGTATACAGAACAAAGATTTTAGAGCTGCAGACATGTTTGCTTTCATATCAAGTTTTTGCTTATTTTACAGCAAAATTATTAATACCCATTTAAAATTCTTTTTAATGCTGCTTTTGTGCAATATACATTTTGTTACATAACCAATTTTGAGAATGTACACCAGTTATCAAATGCACATTTGTGAGATGAGAAATCCATCTTGAGCATTTTTGGAAAAGTACACATCTGGTTATTGGTTAATGAGCAGTGCACACAGGTCCTGCACGCCCAGTGCCAGGTCAAGATTTTAGAACAATAAACCTGTTCATATGCAAGTTAGGTATATTTACCCTTGTGCAATTACACCAGCTCAAGGTATGGCCAGTGGTCCTTCAGGAGAGACTTGAGAAGTCTTAGAGTTATGCTCCAAAGTATGTCAGTAGGAGTTTCTGAGAGTCCATGCCTGATCAGCACATACCCACTTTAGAGCGTATTTAATCATGATGGAGAGTGGCGACTGGCTTACACACATCTATATATCTCAGATGTGATTGGCTGGTCCCTCCCCCATTTTGTGCATGACTGCAACATTGCATATGTCCTTCAGAAACATGCCAGTGGAGCAATAAACGCTTGCTATATCTGTAAAAAAATAAATGGTGTATGTATAACACGCACACCAGAAGACGTTATTACTGTTACTGGCGCGTGCAGAATGCTACGCAGCAACCCGCCGAGAGTAGTGTCTGCTTCATCTGTCGGTATAAAATATATGTACACAACAGGAATACATATTTATTTCTAATTTATTGATTAAAGATTTACATTAAGGAGCCAATCTGTGGAAAGGGTTGCTTAGAAGATCTTAGCAATGCTTTCTGGGTAAAACACAACTCTTAAATCTCAACTTTCCTAGCATCTTTGGCTTTCTCAAATATAAATGCTCAATTTATCACATTGTGTGGTGCTCATTCCCAACTTCTTTTTTTCATAATCTATATCTGATTGAACATGCCGAAGCATTATAGTTGCTAGTTAAAAGAATAGCAGACCTTTGCAAATGACAGATCGGAATGCAATGAAGCTATTTGTGTCAAAATGTTGATGTTCCTCACTTGAAACAAATAGCCTACTTTCAGGATATGACTCTTCTGGAAAGTTACCTTCCACTGAGGTCAAAATCTTGCCACTGCCAAGTTTCCCACAAGAAGTCTAGGAAATTATTTACCTGGCTTATTAACAAACCATAGTTTCCTGTTCTGAACATTTGTCTCCAAGTCTTAAAGCAGAGTTACAAATAAGAAAGTGTAGCAAGTACACTGTACAATTACGTCTACATTTCTGCAGGCATCATATGATCTGTTTTACTCTTGCTGTCAATTCTGTCCAACAAAAACAAAGGGAGATCAATAAATTTAGAGCTTTTCGGCAGTAAGTCTATACTTGGGGCTACTAAGTGTTCAGGCTTGCAAAGATTTAAATATAGTGACCTTGTTTGTGATGTGGGTTTGCAGTGTTGAAAGCTATTCACCTAAGGTTTTATGCGTGTGCGTTAATAATCTATCATCAAGTCAAACAAAAATAAAATAAAAAGCCTCAACAAGTTTACTAATTGGGAGTTTCTGCACAAGATTTGTTATTTTACCTTTCTTCTTTAAAATTGGTTGTTGCATAAATCTCAACTGGCGTATGAGCTGAAAAGACTCAGATTTTTGACTTGTTGATGCTTGAGTAAAAAAAATAAACTGTTCAGTTTGAGTGTTGACACTAATGAAATAATATTTTTGCATACATTTGATTATACAATATGATCATGTAAGTTTGCTAATTTCTCTTCAAATGTATGGTTCAAATACTGTAACTCTGAGCATTCTTAAAAGCAGTTAATTGAAAATTTATATTTTTTGAATTTTAAACAAGCAAATGCAGTTTGCATTATTTTTTTGCTTTAATAGATGCAGCCGCTTTAAGGAAACGTAATTTCCTAAGCTGCCGGTTGATCCGTTCTCCCATGATCGATCGGCAAAGGTCCTGCTTCCCAGAGAAGTGCTGTGCTTTTTGAAATTGTTGCTATAGCAACCCAAGGAAGCTTAATGCAATAAAACTGAAAAGGGCGTACAGAGGGGGTTTTTTTTTTTTATTAAAGCAGGAAGTATCTATTTCTATTGAACTGATGAAATAAAAAAAAAAAAAAAAACATTTTGAATGTAAGCTTAATACATTAAAACGTATAAAACCAACCTTATGGGGGGTGGGAATGTATCTTCTACTATACAACTGATTTATTTAAAATAACACATGTAGGATTTTGAATGTATTTATGCTTTAAGGGCCCAAGTTCACACAACGTATTTTTGGAAAATTTAGCAGCATGTTTTGGTCCTAACTTGGGTTTTATCAGGAAGTTTTTTTTTTTTTTTTTTTTTTTTTTTTTTAATATACTACCAATTATTTTGTGCCTGCATTTTAGCATTGTTAAATTTTTTTCTCATGATCTTGAGACCTCAACTCCAGTCCTCCATTCCCCCAACAGGTTAGGTTTTCAAGATATCCCAGCTTCAGCACAAGTGGCTCAATCAGTCGCACTTCTATTTTACCCTTCAATCCTACATGAACATACTATTGCTTTCTCAAGAGATCTTAGGTAGTGCTTATACCGGGTGTGCACGACATTGCGCGCCGCCAAAACAAAGTAATGTTGGCAATTGAGGGAGCACACAGTACGCGCGACAGAAGCGTGCAAGCGCGCAAATTTCAATCAGATCTGAGAAATTGATTTTTCCTGGTGACGGCCGCATCACGTGAGCGGTTCAACCAATAAGGACGAACCACTCACGTGATGTCATGGCCACGCGTCCCGCCATGCCTACTTGTTGCCTCCCGATGTACCTGCAGTGCAGGTTTCGGGCGTGCGCATCACCCTAGTGACGTCATGAGGGAGTGCGCGCACTGCCGGAGCTGGTATAAGCAAGCCCTTGGACGTGACAAGTAAGGTAGAAGTGATGACCTTAATGTCGATCTTGTGGTTAAAACGTGCAAGTGTTCAGGACTAAGGTCCTTTCTTCAAATTGATTTTTACCAAATACAGTATATACACTGTAAATGCCACTTCAATTTGTGACTCCCATGCTAGTAAGACTCGCTATAATGATTAATTAGTAAATAGTGTGATACGAAAAGTACAGCAACAGAAATGTAGATTGGTAAGGAGTTTAGAGTGAAGGTGTGAGGTGTCTGGGTTCTGAGTGCAGGAAGACGGTACGTAGTACATATGCATTAAAGTAAAGATCTAATGAATTCATATTGCTTAAAAAGATCTACACCCCCTAATGCAGTTGAGTCCTGTATTTAATGAATCAATGTCTTCATGAGGTTATAATCCTGTCTCCCTTTCTCGTTGTTCTGAAATTTCCCTTTAACTATTACTTTCAAGTCAGTGATCTTATGATTGGGGTTATAGTGTTGCTCCATAGGTGGAGCTGTTTTGTTTCCGACGGTGTACTTATGCATGTTCATTCATTCTCTTACCCTTTGTCCTGTTTAGCCTTTATATTAGGGCATTGTGTTCATGTTATGAGGCATACAACTGTAACCCCTCCTTGTCCAGCTCTTAAGGAGTGTTAATGAGATTTGTGTAGATGTGGTGCCACAGACTCTCTTTACCTGCTCAGGTTGCTGACATTCGGCTGGGTGGTAGCGTAAGCTCTCAGGGTGGTAATAAAGGGCGGTAGGAACCTTTATATAAACAGGACAGGCTTTTATGCTTACATTCTCTTCCCTGGAGTCCATGCATCTCCACCGGGAGGCATACGTGGCTTAGATCACTTTTGTCTTGTACATAGTCAAAGGGGAATATCCATTTCCATGACTTCTAATATCCTTGAGTCTTCTGCAGAAACTTTCCTTGAACTTCTGCCTGAGAATGTAATGCCATCAGGGTTACCATCTAACCCTCATTAATACAAAACCCCAGCTGTCCTCTTTGGTGACCTGGTGTGCTTACTTCTTTTAAGGCTGGCCATAGAGCAACCATGCTAGTGACCGTTCTGGGGAACCCTGGTTTAGGTCTAGCTCTCACTCCCCCCTATCTACTTAGGGAATGTGCCCCTATCTATCAAAACAATAAAAGTGACTTAACATACTTAAACACAAAGTTACACATTTACTAGACTAAAACTACATATATACATTTTGAGACCTGTCCTGTTTCTCTGGGGGTTCTCCTGGTGTTGTAGAGGCACTCCGGGGGTCTAAGGCCCAACCGCCTATATCTCCATCTTTATACCACCTTGTGACCTCCACAGGTCACTTGGGAGTGGTTGGGCTCCTCATCTCACACCACTCTTTTTACTGGGCAAAACAGAGGTGAGCTTGCGGGTAAGTATAGGTTTTTTGTTTACCTAAGTGCCGATTGTGGGTGAGCGTGCACGAGCGCCGCACGCACCGCGTGAGCAGGGACTTACATATATCTACATGTGCCGCCCGCTCAGCGCTAGTGGGGACTTAGCCTTAAGCTGAGTAGTGCAAAAATACTCACTATTTAGCTCGGATAACACTACTACCTGCTATTTTCTATCTTGGGGTTAATACCACATAATACAGGATCTTGAAGATCATACCTTGGTAACTATTAACTTATTTCTAACTAGAATAACTCTAATCTTACTGTTACATATCTGTAGAACCACATTCTTCTTTCATTTACTTACATACTTAGTCATATTTATAACTAATATAAACCTTCTATTAACAGCGTTATCCTGACTAGCAATACTGTATCCATACATTCTGTGGTACTTTGACATTTCTTGGAAAGAGTAGTGCAAGAGTACCTTCCCTCAATGTACCATTGTATTCACACACTGTACTATGGACCATAACCAGACATTTCACTAACACATCTATTGTTAATGAGGGCAGTATTAACACTTGAGCATACGATATTAGCTGTCTACTATATGTCTAATAACTCTTAATTTACTTATCTACACTGTATTCCTGCTTGTATATCTTTCTCTCACTGATTATAGCAGGTACTAATTCTAAATTGCACTTTAACCATTTACAAACTATGGTGTTGGAGCAATGCTAAAGTGCTCATGATGCACTCATTCTATACCAACTTTACCATTAAACTCTTTGAACCTCACTAGTCATATCTGTGACAATACAAACTAGGCATATGGCAACTTCCTTACATAAACCATGCTATTGTTGCAGCATACATTTGTGAGTAATATTAGAGTACTCATATGCTTACTTTTACCAATCTTGCTCTTAACTCTTTGAGCATTATTAACCATATCTATAATTCTACTCTAGGCCCATATTCCACAACTATAGGCTTAAAGCCATACTTACTATATTTTGACAGTATACATTAGAGAGTAGTGCAAAAATACTCAGCTGTAATTTCTGTGTACTACTATATTCACATATCACTGCTTATTAGAGTTAACCCTTTGTATACTAAGGGCATGTGTTGTGCTTAACCTTTTTAAACATACAACTGCCTACTATCTATTTATGGCACTTTTATTTCTTTAGTAGGCTCTACCAAGCCTAACAAACTCACTGGTGCTGTATAGAGCAGCCACAATTTATGTGGGACCGCAACTTTAGCATATTGATATCTACCTTGTAATTAAAGAGCCCTATGTATTGCTGTGTAAGGCATCACTATCTTGCTCACACTTTTAGGCATAATACACAATTACCCAGTAAACGAGATATAGGCTACTGTACCAATGCAACCATAATGGATAAAAGAGAACAAGCATATACACAGCTTTTATATCTAAATACAGTTAATGCCCATGTGAGAAACCTTCAATGCATACAGAATCCTTATACATTTCTATGGTTGCACAATATACCATTTTACACAGGCACAGACATCCTAAATGGGACTAAGTTTACCCACTTATACGGGAAAACATGGTACATATTGTATAGTATTGAGCAATCGCTACATAACAGGTAACTGATTGCTAACGTGTGCTCTCAACTCCCACCACTGTTAAGCTAAACTGGGGCAAATAACCATAGGATGATACCAGGGGAGATAAGAGTCAATGTCTTACGCATGCAGTGGAGACCTGGCCGGCAAACAGGTCTGGTTTTAGGTGGTTGGTACCAACCGCCTTTTTTACCAGATAGTAGTGGCGCTCTGCGTGGAAGAAGAGAGCCCCTCCAGTGCAGCATCCTCAGCAGTCTACACTCAGCAGTAATACCAGAGTTTGAAAGCAGACCCTCCGAACACAGAGTGCCAGAGGTAAGGTGCTCCACATCCATGGCACCTCAGCCGACGGCACCAACTCTCCTCCGCGCCTGCTGCAATCAACACTGACCACTTTAGAATATTCCTTTCCCAGGAGCACAATGCTGGGCAGCTAAAGCAGCAACAGGTTCACTTCTTAGAGGCCATCACAGATTTTGCAGCAGTAGTAGAGGTTGCAGTCTCCACAATAATCAGAGCAATAAGGCCACAGACTTGGGACTGGTTGCAGCGCACAGGTACATAACAGTCCTTGCTGGAACCTTTTAGTTCCTCCCACCAGTAGACCTGAGAGGGCAGCACAGTCCATTGGGGGCACGACCACAGCTTTTGCACCACTCCTGCAAGCAACAGCACACAGACTTTTGGCAGGAAAAATGTTGCAATAGTGGAATTCACAAACCCACACGTTTTCTGGTGTCTGCCTACCACAATTCATTCAATACAACAGGTAAAAAAAAAATATTTGTTAGCAGGGAATTACAAACCATCACTATTTTGCCACTTCAATCCACACTTAGGACATCACTTTTTCTTATAAATAACCAGTTTCTCTGGAGGCTTACAGATACACTGATTTTGGCAAGAAACAGTCTCTCCGATATACACGTCAGGGCAATTCTCCCCATGCAAATTTTCTCTGTTCAAAAAAGATCAAAAACTACAAAAATACACTCTGTTCCAAAACGAGCAAAACACAAAAAACAGTCTTTAGCTTACACAGCTGCACGTTGGTGCGCCAATGTAACCCCTCCTTGCCCGGCTTAAGGAGTGTTACAGTGAGGTGTGTAGATGTGGTGCCACAGACTCTCTTTACCTTCTCAGGTTGCTGGCATTCGGCTGGCTGGTAGTGTAAGAGTTGTAATAAAGGGTGCCAGGAACATTTATACAAACAGGAGAGGCTTTATTGACAGGGCAGGCTTTTACTCTTACATTCTCTTCTCTCAAGTCTATTCATCTCCACAGGGAGGCACACAGGGCTTACATCACTCTTGTCTTGTACATAGTCAAGGGGGAATATATATTTCCATAACTTCTAATATCCTGGAGTCTTCTGCAGGAACTTTACGAGAACTTCTGCCTGGGGATGTAATGCCATCAGGGTTCCCATCTACCCCTCATTAATACAAAACCCCAACTGTCCTCTATAGTGGCCTAGTGTGCTTACTTCTTCCAAGGCTGGCCTTAGAGCAACCATGCTAGTGACAGTTCTGGGGAACCCTGGTTTAGGGATCCCACTCAGTGAACCTGTCACACACACACTAGCTCAGTGTATTGCTATGGACTTCCCATCAGATCTTTCAGGGGCCCTATCTACTTGTGGGCACTTTCCCTATCTATCAAAACAATAAAAGTGACCTCACATACTTAAACACAAAGTTACACACTTATTAGACTAATACTACATACATTTTGAGACCACATCCTGTTTCTCTGAGAGTCCTATTGATGTTGTAGATGCACTCTTGGGTCCTCCTTGGGTTAAGGCCCAACACCCTATATCTCCATCTTTATACCACCTGGTGACCTCACAGGTCACCATAGTTACCTGGGAGTGGTTGGCCTCATCATCTCACCCCCCCCACCTTTGTTACAGGGCAAAACAGGGGTGAGCTTTTTCCAGAATAGGGGCGGGGCTTTCATGGCAGTTGGCTTAATTGCAACAATGCCTTAAAGGTCATTGCCTTGCAACAACTCACCAGACATTAACTCCTGAGGAAGCCAACAGGTGAAACGCGTTGAGTTGAAGAGCTATCATCATCTGGAGACATGGGAGAGGCGTTTTTGGAGGTCCTCAGAACAGCCATAGCAGACTAGACCAAAATATCACAAAACGCGACCTCCATGACATCACCAACCAGGAAGTGACTGCCTAGTGAGCAAGCCGGCGCTCCTAGGCGTCCTTCGGATACACTGAGCAGGCGAAGCTGAAACACTCTGAAGGACAAATAACATCAATGCCAAAAGATACCCATACAAGGAATGTTTTCAGAGTTTTAAATGTGAGTGTACATTTTAAAGTTCTGTTGTTTTGACCCTAATATACTTTTATGACCTACGCCATTGGTATTCTCTTCTATTTCTTATGACCCTGGGAGAAAAACTGAAGTTACATGCAGCCACATGAGAAGAATTTTGTACAGCATATGATTTCAATATCAACTGTATCCATGATCTATGCACTTTTAAGAGTATTTTATTAAATCACAATTTTGCACATTGTTTGCACCTGCAGCTATATGAGAAGAATTTTTCACAGCAAATGATTTCAGTTAATTTTATTCACATTTTATGCAATTTAAGAGTATTTAACTCATTCACTATTTTACACATTGTTTGCACGTCACTTATTGAGCACTCCCCAATTTTTTTCTATACCTTTCTCTACATTAACCCATTCTATACCTTTTGTAACCCAAAGGGGTTACACTACATTGGATGAGGCATGGGTTAATTACTCTAAAATATTATTCTCCAGGTGTGTGTGGGTGTGTGTGTGGGTGTGTGTGTGGGTGGTATAGGTATCCTGTCTGTAGTTGAAATATGTACACAGGTCTCACTTTTTTTTGCGTTGACAAGAAAATATGTTGTGATTTGTGGACTGGGAGAAGGAGTGCCTTATGATTATTTTCTTTCAAGTTTGGTGGGTGTCTTCAACAGTGCAAGGATGTCTGGAAAGATTTATTTCAATCTGTCATCTTTATGGAGGGTTGGTTGTAGATCATTAGTTATTTTGTGTAGGATCTCCAGTTGGTGACCATGAATGGTCATTGATTTTCTTCCCAGTTCTCTTTCTATTACAGAAGATTTTTTCTGGGTAGACTGGTCACTGTATTCTTGAGTTCTGTATTTCTGGGGCTGTAATCTTGGTTTATAAAGTTCTTACTGAAGGATGTAAAAGGAACCTAGTTTTGCGTTCTTTAGTATCAGGCCCTGAAAGTGTTTTGGAGTATGGAGGGGAGCACTTTTGATGATCCTTCTAGGTTCCTAAGGCTAAGGTCCCTCTGCGTGCACCGGCGCACCCGCCTTGCGTCCTGGCAGCGCGTGCACGGCACTTCACTGAGATCTGCGGTCTGTAGGGACGTTTTTTAGGTGTGGCGTGTGGCCAAAATGGGCTGTGGGCATGGCCATGATGGGGTTGGGGTAATGTGCGAGAATGCTGTCCAAGAGCAAACTGTTATTTCACGTAAAAACACAAACACACACACAGCGTTTTCTAAAACCCGTGACAAAACTTTGCCAGGGCGAGCTGCCCTTGTGAGCCTCCCAGCCCCGAATAGGGGCTGAAAATCAATACACCCCCTCCTCCCCCAGCTGCCAGATACAAGACGGAGGAGGAGCACGGAGAGCTGCAGTCATGGGTAACAGATGACCCAATAATTTGGTTTGGTGTTCGGTGAGCTTTCATGCCCAGCTCCATGCTCTCTCACACACTTGCTTTGAGGTACTGTGGACACTTAAGCACTTAATTAAAAGAAAGTGGAAAGGAGTCAGAGGGTCCCGCTGATTGGCTCCCTGGCGCACCATGTGATGCGTCACTGCACGGGATCACAATCCTGTTGTAACCCCTGCTGGCTGACGTGTCACAGTGTGCAGTGAGCCAGGAAGCGAGGCATCACCTGGGGACAGCTAGGGAGGAGGTAAGTGGCTGGTGAGAGGCGCCCGCCGCCGGCTGCAGCAGGGACCTAGCCTTAGTGTGTGTGTGTATAGATCGATCTGCTTTTTTATCATAACTATGGCACCTCCTGTAATGGTGAAGGGGTAACCAGGCTCACTAGTAAAGGTTCAGCCCACTTGGTTACCCCTGATCTGTGTGTTGAGGTCCTAGCGTGTCAGCTCTCGGACCCAGATGTCCTAAATGCATTACTGTGTGTGCAAATTATGCGACATTAAAGATTTGTTTGTGTTTTGCCTTTCCTGGGGTGCTGGGACCGGGAGATTTCTAGGCTAGAAGTTTTCCGGAGAAAGTCTTTTCAGAATGTGTTTATGTATTGGGGTTCCGGAGTTCAGGGATACCCCAAGAGTTGGATCTGGGAATCGAGTGAGATTTTCGGCTACAGCCAATTGCATTGCTCCGGGAAAACTCTGACTCTGGAAACGTTCTTACGACTCACTGCCAGGATTCATGCTGCAGCATCTTCCAGACAAGGTAAACGGGCATGAAGGGGTTAATGTATACCTGCAATCATACACGTGGTCCCTAGGATAAAGAGGGGTCCCTAGTATAAGGAGGGGTGCCCAGATACATGTCCAGGTACTCTGGACCTGGTATAGGGGTTCAGCTATCACTCCAGCTAAGGGATAAAGCTGAGAGCGATTTCTTGTGTGTAAAAGATTTACAAGTTATTTCAAAAGTGTGCCAAGAATGAGGCTAGTGAGTGTAGGCAATATATACTCCCACTTAATCCCTGACACCAGAACAGGGACTTATATATTTTAT
Organism: Ascaphus truei; assembly: GCF_040206685.1. Classification (NCBI taxonomy): domain Eukaryota; kingdom Metazoa; phylum Chordata; class Amphibia; order Anura; family Ascaphidae; genus Ascaphus; species Ascaphus truei. Next base: position 282,978,874 of record NC_134485.1, read on the forward strand.
CACACAAAATACAGGACACAGTATATTTTGTTAAAGAGTTATATTTGATAGGTGTATGTACTGATACACTGATGTAACCTGTAAATTAACTGTGGAATTTCCAAGTCATGGATTCCGAGAGACAAGATGGCTACCAGGCTTGATGCCTATGGGTCTGTGCGGAGTCCGAACTTGAAAGTCTCAGGGATGCCAAGGTGTTAGAACAGGTGGGGTACTGCAGTTCTGCTTGAGAACCCGCATCCTGGGTTAACACAGGGCTATCCAGCCACCATTTAATAGAGCCCACACTCTGTGGAGCCTGGACAGCGGGTGGGCTCAGTATGCAAAGAGGCAGAGGTTCCAGGTTGGCGCATGCCCCTTTGCAGAATGAGAAAAGGTACCCACCGGCTATAGAATACCGGCAAATCGTTGATTGGCTGGCAGGAGAATTCCCACGCTCTGATAGGCTGTAGAGATTTGTAAATGGGACCCTGAAACCAATAAGGAGCCTTGCAACCAAGGGGGAGCGCAGACTCCAAGCGTCAAACCATCCGCGGCAAATTCAAAGATGCTCTGTACTGAATAGACGTGAGCCGGCTTCAAAGATTTTGACTCAAGAATTCTTCTAAGTCCCACTTCTGAAGAACGTAGCGGTCGCGTCTGGCATTGCATGCCGAAATCATTTTCAGGACTATCATGAGTACCTCCCGGTCATTGGAAAGTGCTCCTACAGAGGTAATTTTTGTGAATTTCGTTTATAGGATAGATTTATTTGTTAGCCCTGTTTCCAGTAAGTGTGTTAACCCTGTAAATTGTGTTACATTGTGTGTATGTCTTTTCTTGAAACAAATTACAATTTATTTTACCTCCTTGCTTTGCTCAATCAATGATCCCGGTATAAAAAGGTGTTGATAAACCTGGTCTCCCGTGACATCTCCCTTGTCTGCAGGTTTGATTATTATCTCTGTCTAAAAGTTTCTATGTGCCTGTCGTGTAAAGGGTTAAGTCCTGGTGGGGAGTCCAGTTGAATTATTTGCTGTGATATATCCTTGTTCTAACCTGGTGGGTTCATGGTCCTTTCAGTCATGGAAGAATTCCTTAAGGTGTATGTTTCCTGAGGAATTCTTCCATGTCCCTGCAGAATTCTGTTTTATCTTTCATTTTGTTGGGAAGAATGTCAATCCTTTATATTGGAGCTCTTTGTACTATGTTGTATAACTTATAACATGCACACAATGGTGGATTTTATGTAGGCAAAACAGGATAAACAGTAAGAAAAAGAGTACATGCAATACTACACCATCAATCAGAAAAAAAAAAAAAAAAAACCCAATAGGGCAACACTTCTGTTGCCCCAGTAATAATACTAAGGACATGAAAGTAACAGTTGTCAAGGGTAATTTCAAAATACAGAAAGGACAACATGTGAATATAAACTCATGCAGAGTTTTGATACATTATATACAGAACTCAATTAGGTTAGAAGATTTGTTTTATGCTATATAAATGCGTTTTAAATTCACTTAATCAAATGGCACCTCATGATTTCACTGTAATGCAGATTGCCTTTTTTGCATTGTCGTTTATTGTACCACATCTTTTTAACTATTCTTAGTAAGATGCAAGCCTTGTATAAATATGCAATTTCAGTTTATTTTGTTAAAAAAAGAAAAGTCTGGAAGAAGGAACCTTAGCAGTTCTTCAAGCTTGCATTGTATTTATTTAGACTAGACACTAGTTAGACATTAAAGGTATCACTTCTACCTTACTTTTATAGGCTAATATAATACCAAACTGTACCTGAGTCAATCTTAATAACTTTGTCTTTTAGTAACTGTGGCAGGAGGGGGTAACCAGGCTATATACTGTAATAAAGGCTAAGCCCTCTGGTTACCCCTGAAACCATGGGGTCCTTGATAGCTCCATAAGCCATGGACCAGGGATAATACATGTGGAAAATAAAGTGACCCCTGTTATTTTCTGTTTTCATGTTCCCTTAGCCCTAGAACTGCGGGATTTCTTGTGTGTAAGTTTTAGGTGGGATATTTGGGTGGAAATGCAAATATTTTGTTTGCAGGAGTTTGGTGCCAAAGTTACCGGTAGTCATTTAATTCTCCCCGGCGAGCATGCATGATTTGCCGGTACGTGGGGTGAATTACACCAGGGCTACCCAGTGTCCCCCAGACTCCTGGATTTCGAGCCCAAATATCCCCAACCCATTTCCCGTATAAGTATAAGGTTTCCCAATGTATATTCATTATTAAAGTGTACTTTATAATGTGTTTTACATTTACTATAAGGCTTTATGCAGTCCACTAAGGCATATGTTTAAGGTGTCAGTAAGTTTGCATTAAGTCTGTGACAGGATGAATGAACGTCACCAGCCATATACCTGGCAAACCTATGTTTAGGCTTGCAGTGCAGCAGTGACGAGGTTAAGTTTCAGTTGAGAAGGGCTGCTTAATTAGTCTGACCCCAGCTGCATAATCAAGGTGTTTTAAAACCCCCAGGCTGTACACACATGCAAGCTAGCTGGTGAGGAGACAGGACTGAAATACTGAAGAGATTACTGCTATAAGGTCTGTTTTTCAAAGTGCAGGTGTAATGAACTGTCTGTGTCCTGCATGCTGAAGAGAAGCTGCATTGGTTTCTATGCTGAAGAGAAGCTATTTTGTTTTTGTCTGCTGAAGAGAAGCTATTTTGTTTTTGTATGCTGAAGAGAAGCTATTTTGTTTTTGTGTGCTGTATATTTTTAAGGCTCAATAAATAAGACTTATCAAGAGAACCCGTGTGTGTGGTTGCATGTACCCTGCAACATATGGTGTCAGAAGTGCCGGGATTTTGAGAGGCCCCTGCAGTTGAAAGGCCACACACACAAAAATGAGAAAAATTGAAGAATTTTTCAAAGAGTTTCTGTGCGAACAGACCAGACAGCAGGGATTGTTAATGCAGGAGCAGACCAAACAGCAGGGACTGTTAATGCAGGAGCAGGCCCAACTACTATTGCAGCAGCAAACCCAGCTCCTAATCCAGCAGCAGCCAGCACAGGATGAGCGGATGGCCAAGCTGCTGACCCAATTCCAGGGATCTGCCAGTCCAGAACTTGCGAACAAATCCCCGGTCCTCCTGAGGAAAATGGCTCCGAACGAGGATCCAGAGGCTTTTCTACTGACATTTGAAAGGGCTGCCAAAGCTCAGGGCTGGGCTGCAGATCGCTGGGCAACTGCTTTGGCCCCGCTCCTAATAGGAGAAGCCCAGGCCTCATATCAGTGCCTCCCAGCAGATCAGGCCATGGACTACCAACAAGTAAAAGCCGCCATACTGGATCGCTTAGGTCTGACCCCAGAGGCCTACCGGCAGCAGGTCCTCGCTCAGCGGTTATTGGACTTGTGTACTCGCTGGATACACCCGGGGAGCGCACTAAGGAGGCAATTCTTGAGCAAGTGGTGTTGGAACAATTCCTACAGATAATACCCCCTTCCGCACGCTCGTGGGTAAAACTCCATGCTGCTGAAACCCTAGCTTTGGCGGTCTGACTCGTTGAGAACTTCCTTGGTGCCGAGGATCGGGCGAGTGCCCTGGACCCGACGGATCCAACTTCACCAGCACTTGCGGAAACCCAGAGAGGGAGATTGGAACAACGGGGAAACTATGGCCCTCCATGCGCAACCGCCAAGTGCCACGAAAGGAGCAGTCCTTCCAACAAGGGAGAGGTCCAAACGCCAGGCACGCCGAGACCCTTATCCCCTTCCTGATGTCGCCTTGTCGCCAAATGAGAGGAACTTCCGAGGACGTCACCCACAGGACCCACCAGATGCCTGGCTCCAGTATCCAGTACAGCTGAGCGCTATCCACGACCCCCTCCTGCGAGGGAACCCTCTCCATGTTCCGCCTGCGGAGAACAAGGCCACCGGCATGTGGACTGTCCACAGATGGATTGTTCCTTCAGCAGGACCGTCGCCTCGGCCTTCACTGGAGAAAATTACAAGCCCTGGCTACTTCCAGCCCAGATTGGGGGAAAAAACGTCCAGGCCCTTGTAGATTCGGGCTCTGGGATAACCCTGGTCTTCCAGGAACTGTTACCGCCTAATGTGTGTTCTTTTGACTCTCCATGGAGTATAGAATGTATACACGGCGATGTAAAACGGTATCCGATGGCCACAATCCGGCTACAGGTAAAAGGTCAGGAGGCCTACCTTGAAGTAGGAGTCGCTCCTTGGCTCCCTGCCCCCGTTGTGCTCGGCCGGGACTGGCCTTTCTTTTCGGACCTAATAACTCTAGTCTGTCATGAGGAGCCTTATTCTATGGCTCAGGAGAACCCTGGCAAACTGTTCCCCTTCTCGGCAGACTTTTTTCCCAGTAGACACCGGGTTCCAAAGACTCGGAAGCAAAGACGCTCTGACAAACAGGACTGGTTGCAGAAATCTGGGTCTCAAGGTGACTGTTCTAGTAGCCAGATGTCATAAGTGATGGCTGGGGATGGCCATTAGAGGGGGATATGGGCCCTGGAGATTTACCAGACCTAGACCTCCCTGATTTTCGCCAGAGGCAAAGGGAAGACCCAGTCCTTGCTAGACAGTATGATAAGGTGGTAAAAATTGATGAGCAGATATTGAATGCACAGGAGGTGATAGTATTCCCCCATTTTGAATTATCAAATGATATCCTGTATAGGGTGAATAGGCAGGCACAAACAGGGGAGGTCACCAGACAGATATTGGTTCCCAAGGCGTTTGTTAAATCTGTGTTCACTCTAGCCCATACTGTCCCTTGGGGTGGTCACCTGGGCAGGGATAAAACATTGGACCATAATTCGTCCCGATTCTATTGGCCAGGGATGCATAGTGATATTGCTCTGTTATGTGCGGCATGTCCGGAGTGCCAGCTAACTATTCCGAAGGGACAAAAACCAGCCCTGTTGGTTCCTCTACCCTTGGTGTCAGTTCCCTTTTAGAGGATTGGGGTAGACTTGGTAGGACCTTCAGATCCTTCTGCGAAAAGACACAGGTTTATTCTTGTAATAGTTGACTATGCAACAAGATATCCTGAGGCATTCCCCCTGAGAACAGCAACGGCGAAGCAAGTAGCCAACAAGTTGTTGGAGCTGTTCCCACGGGTTGGACTTCCCCAGGTTATGTTGACAGACCAAGGTACAAATTTTATGGCTAAACTGATGCAGGATGTCTTAAAATTACTAGAGGTCAAGTCTGTTCGGACATCTGTCTACCATCCACAGACTGACGGATTGGTGGAAACATTTAACCGAACTCTAAAAGGGATGCTGAGGAAATTTGTAGATTCAGAAAAGAGAGCCTGGGATGAACTTTTCCCTTTTCTGCTGTTTGCAGTGCGGGAAGTTCCTCAGGCCTCCACGGGATTCTCTCCATTCGAACTGCTGTATGGCCGCCAACCCCGGGGTATCCTAGACCTCATAAAGGAGTCCTGGGAGGAACAGCGGTCCTCTTCTAAGAATACCCTGCAATATGTATTGGACCTTAGGAAGCGCCTATATGTGGTCGGGCATTTTTCTAGGGAGAATCTTAGATCAGCCCAGGACAGTCAGGAGAGACATTACAATCAAAATGCTCGTATGAGAGTGTTTCACCCAGGAGATCAGGTGATGTTGTTGTTACCCAGTTGTGAGAGCAAACTCATAACCAAATGGCAGGGCCCATTCGAAGTACTCTGCCGCATGGGTGATGTGGATTACGAGATCGCTCAACCAGGGTCCAGGAAGGGTAAACAAATTTACCATGTGAACTTGCTAAAACCTTGGAAGATGCAGCGGTCTCTATTCATCCACCTGGTGGAGGAGGAAACGGACTTGGGTCCTCACACCCCACGGGAGAACATCGTGGGTGACGATAAAATCCCAATGGGTAGACAGTTGTCCTCTGAACAAAAAGGGGACTTGTTAGCAATAATTACACAATTACATGATGTTTTTTTCTGATTTGCCAGGGCAAACTAATTTAATTTCACATGTGATCGAGACAGCACCTGGGGTAAAAGTACGTTCCCGTCCTTATAGGTTGCCTGAAAGTCGTAGGGCCCTGATAGAGAAGGATGTAGAAGAAATGTTACACTTAGGAGTGATTGAGGAATCATGCAGTGAGTGGTGTAGTCCACTAGTTATGGTCCCTAAACCCGATGGGAGGTAAGATTTTGTGTGGACCTCCGAAAGGTCAATGCGGTATCCAAGTTTGACGCATATCCGATGCCAAGGGTGGGAAAAGTTAATTGACGCCCTTGATAACGCGGAATATATATCTACGCTGGACTTAACAAAAGGATACTGGCAAATACCTTTAGAGGAAAAGTCCAAGTGCAAAACAGCCTTTGCTACTCCCATTGTTTTATACCAGTTTGTGACAATGCCATTTGGACTGCATGGAGCCCTAGCCACATTTCAGAGACTCATGGATAAAGTGCTGAGAACCCATAGGGCTTATGCCCCAGCCTACCTAGATGACATTGTCATTTATAGTAAACACTGGCGGGCCCATCTAAATAGGCTGAAAGCGGTCCTCAAATCTCTTGGCAGGGCTCACAGCCAACCCTAAGAAATGTGCCTTAGGTTAGGCGGAAACCAAATACTTAGGGTATGCAGTGGGAAGTGTAAAAGTAAGGCCACTAGCCGACAAGGTAGTTGCCCTGAAAGAAGTTCCGACCCCCCAAACAAAAACATAGTTACGCTCTCTGCTGGGTTTAGCAGGGTACTATCGGCGGTTCATTCCTAACTACTCGGAAGTTGCAGCCCCATTAATGGACCTCACAAAAAAGTGTGCCCCTACACAAGTGGTATGGTCAAGAGAGTGTCAGAGAGCCTTTGAGGACATAAAAAGGTGTCTATCAGAGGGTCCCATCCTTAGAAGCCCAGACTTCAACAGGCCTTTTGTAGTGCAAACCTATGCATCAGAGATAGGGCTAGGGGCAGTGTTGTCACAACAGTTTGAGGGAGTGGAACATCCGATCCCTTTTTTGAGAAGGAAATTGTTCCCGAGGGAAAAAAACTACTCAGTGATTGAGAAGGAGTGCCTTGCAGTAAAGTGGGCAATCGAGGCTTTGAGGCATTACCTGTCAGGAGTCCATTTTACTCTGGTGATGGACCATGCTCCATTGAAGTGGTTAAATAGTATGAAGGACTCCAATGCTAGATTGACCAGGTGGTATATGGCCCTCCAACCCTTCTCATTTGAGATTCAGCACAGGCCTGGAAACGAAAATGCAAATGCTGACTTCTTTTCTAGAGAAGGGGTGGATGGTCGGGCTTTAGCCGTGTGGGGCCCCAGCCACACACTAACAGGGGAGGAATGTGACAGGTGAATGAAAGTCACCAGCCATATACCTGGCAAACCTATGTTTAGGCTTGCAGTGCAGCAGTGACGAGGTTAAGTTTCAGTTGAGAAGGGCTGCTTAATTAGTCTGACCCCAGCTGCATAATCAAGGTGTTTTAAAACCCCCAGGCTGTACACACATGCAAGCTAGCTGGTCAGGAGACAGGACTGAAATACTGAAGAGATTACTGCTATAAGGTCTGTTTTTCAAAGTACAGGTGTGATGAACTGTCTGTGTCCTGCATGCTGAGGAGAAGCTATTTTGTTTTTGTCTGCTGAAGAGAAGCTATTTTGTTTTTGTCTGCTGAAGAGAAGCTATTTTGTTTTTGTATGCTGAAGAGAAGCTATTTTGTTTTTGTATGCTGTATATTTTTAAGGCTCAATAAAGAAGCCTTATCAAGAGAACCCGCGTGTGTGGTTGCATGTACCCTGCAACAGAGTCCATAGTTCAAAGGGGAGACGGGATGTTGAGAGGTGTCGGGGTGCTAAGTAGACGGGGCAGGGCAGAGTACTGAGTCCGGAGAACAGAGATCCCCTATGAGGAGGACACTCTGGTTTGCTAGACTCAGTGGAGCCTGCCAAGTAGGCAATGGGTTGACTGAGGGAAGCGGAAGAATGTCAGCGCATTTCCCATTGGCAAATTCATATGTCTCACCAACGGGGCATCCCGAGTCAGCTTGACATGCCCCTCCTCTGACGTCAGCCAAGAGACGAGCACCTGTTACTATTGGCTGGCGGGGAGGAATTCCAATGCTCCGATTGGTCGCTCCTCCTTCCTCCATGCTGAACATAGCTCAGCGGAGGGTGTGTAAGGAGAAGCCCTAGTCAGAGAACCAGACAATTTTATGGCTTGAGTCGATGAAGCTAGGGCGTACTTTTCAAAGTTGCTCTGTCCCAAATAACAACCGGCTTTGTTTTGAAGCTAGGAAAATCTGCCCTGCAGAAACAAAGTCAGATGCGAGGACCAAGTTCTCTCTTGAGAATGTAGCAGCCACGGTCAGCAGTTCCTGCCGAGAAAAATTCCAGTATCGGGAGTAGGTCCCTGTCAGGAGCTTCTGTGGAATCTCGGTTCAGGACGTCCGGAACAAGGTTACAATCAGCCCTTGAAAGCGGGCGCCCTGCACCTAGGAAAGGCTAGAACTCATACCCCTGACCCCAGTTTGTATATTTCTGTATTATGTGTTTTGTTGTATTTCCGAGGTTTTATCCAAATAAAACCCATTTTATTTCACTGCCTTTTTTTGCCTATTGGCTGATCCCAGAAATATAAATGTATTAAGAGACCTGGTCTACCATAACAGTAAGGCCAGCTCCCCGCTGGCTACTGCAGCGCCCGCTGTGGCGGATGCTGCAGGGACAAAAGCTTCCCCACAATGGGGCCGGGCGGGCTGCTAGGGAGGGCCGCCACGCTGTGCCTATAGAAACTTCTGCTCTCAAGAAAATTGAGAGCAGGACTCTCGACGGAGCGCTAGGCCATGCCCCCCGCGGTTCAGCCAATGAGGGAGAACCTGCCGGGTGACGTTACGGCTGCGCCCCTGTCACGCCCCCCCCGTCTTTCCTCCTGAAGCTCACTGCAGACCAGGGAATTCGGCTGCACGCGCCGCCAGCCTCGCAGGCACGCGTGCAGCGCAGGCACTGGGGCATGTCACACCTCTTATCATGTAACCTCAACCAAGCCAAGTGCTAGGAATAACCACCAACCCAACCAACCACCAACCCACACATTCAGATGTAGGAAATGTGATTACATGCCTGCTTGTAATGGATTCCCTAAAATGTGGTTTAGCTGAGGCTCCCCGAAAAGGGGGTTAATACTATTATACTTTGTAGAAGTTTGAGAATTTTTACATACTAATCAGCCCTGCTATTTTTCTATTTTATTGTTGGCCATGATTCTGTAGTTTGTTTAGGTGTTAATCATGGATAAACATAGTTTTAAGCCCAGGCCTCTTTTACTATCGGATGCCAAGCAAATTCCTCTAAACGGCACTGCTGTACAAGTCCTAAAAGCCTGTCCTGTTGCTGCCATCTCAGCAGCGCCTCCAATTGTAACACAGTTCCTTCCCCCTCCCCCCTCTCTGAAAGATGTACTACTGGTAACTGCTATTTGTGGTATGGTTATACCTGTGAGGATCCAGAAGAGCTGAGTGGTCCGTGATGGTGTGGGGAACAGGACAGGCTTTTGTAGATCTTCAATGTTCACTCAGGATGTCAGCGCCTCCAGCTCCAGTGGGCTCCAGGATTTCCAGTCAGTCCCCCACTAGGGCAGATTCCATCCATACCTCTACCCAATAGACTGAGAGCTCAGGCAGGGGTATATAAAAAGGGATGATTATTGGTAGCAGCCACTGCTAGCAGTACAGAGAATGCATAATGATTGATCTGGGTCCCCAGACCTTTGGATGATGCTTTGGCTCTCTGGTAGACTTGAGGCCTATAATCTCTCTTGCTCAGTCAGCCCATGTGGGACTGACTGCATGTCTCACTCCCAGCCAGGAGGAGCTGAGCTTCTTGCTTCCTGACCCAAGGAGGGTGGGAACTGGACTCCCTATAATTTAGCATTTCCTCTCTGATGCACCAGAAGGGAAGCGCACAAGGTTTGTATCGTGATTGGCTACACAGAGCCTTGTGGCACCACCTCTTCTTTCAGTCAGAGAGTCAGCATGAGGGGGTTGTCAATACCCCTATGATATCCTGCCACAGCCTGTAGCTACAAAGGACTTACATGACAGGAAGCAGAGAGGCAGTCTGGACCAGCCATGGCTACATAATATATATATATGTAATATTTATATAAAATATGTATGGATTGGATGATTGTGTAGGAATGTTACCTTCTATGAGGAAGTGACAGAGCTTTACAAAATGTATCAGAAGGCATGTTCTCTCTGCTGAGGAAAGATGCCGTTAGAGCTACGAGAGAATATATATCTATAGATGTACTAATAATGTATAATAAATGTATAATAAATGTATTGCATTTTTAAGAAAGAGTGTTTGGATTTTAAGTGTATCTTTTATTTGTGGTTTTATATGACGTTTGCATGCACAGTGGTACTGAAGTATAATAAAGGGATTGGTGTGGATACACTATAGGGAAGGTTGTATTAAAAGTGTTTGTTTCCTCCACCCTTAGTCCACTTGACCCTACCACCGTTATGTTGTCATCATAATTCTGAGCTCCACCACTTCCCTCAGATAACAAAACTTAAGAACTGAAAGGAGTAGAGTAGGGGGAAGCAGTTAAAGTTGCAGTTCAGTCTTTTTTTTTTTTTTTATTTTTTTTTTTACTTCAATAGTTTCATGTGAGAAATCTCTACTTACCCAAAGAACTGTATAGCTGCAGGTCAATTCGTTCTCCATGTATTGATCGGCGAAATTTGGTGACATAATTAGTGAAGGGATCTGTTTTTCTTCTGCTTCTTTTTCTCAGTGGAAGCTCATGAATATTCATGAGCACACCTGCACTGACATGTGCTAGAGGGAGGGCAGGACTGACAAAGGGGTGTGCCAGGGCTTGTGACAGGACATGAAGGGGCAGTGCCTTAGCAAATGGTTGTTAAAATAGAATATAAGAAAATTGGTCTTTCAAAGTTGTTTTTTTAAAAACAGAAAATGCTAAAAGTATTTTTTCTTACTACAGAACTGATTTATTTAAAAAAACACACATGCAGGATATTGACTGAACTGCAGCTTTAAGGGAGACAGGTGCTGCTTAACAGAGACAACACACAAAACAGGAGAGCTAAATTAAACCTAATACACCCTCACATTTCATACTACCATGTTTACAAATGGATCTAAAAACATGTTTAAAAATGGTTATTGGTGTGATTTTGGAAAGCATCAGTCAACAAGATGTAACCAGACATATCACTGCTACTGTATACAGACCCTCCAACACTTTGCAGATAACAATTGGTACTACTGTAGTTCCTCTGCAGCATTTGTATTTTGAGAGACTTTGTCCTAAACTACTAATTATACCATAGCCTAGTAAGTGGCACTGCTAACTTAATATTCACAAGTCTAAACAAGGATGAAAAAGATCACTAAATATAAACAATTCAAATAACCAGATCCTAATGGAAGAACTTTGATGAACTCAATCTGGAATGCAAATGTTTTTCTTTTCTTTTTTTTTCAGCTTTCACTGAAGCATATCCTCTATTATATAATTTACCAATCCTGTGCAAAATTCCTCTGGGTAATCATTAGACATTTTCAATGTTGATTTAAGGCAAGTTACTAATCTGCTATCTAACTGCACACAGAACACAACTGTATGACCTTATTTGTAAAAAACGACACTGTAAGCAGATTGATAATGTACGTTTACAGATGCAGCTCCACTAAATAATATCATGGTCACATACTTCGTGGTTTTTGTTAAAGTAGGAGCACTCGCAAGACTGGCTCAGAAACGCCTCGGGTGCACCGAAATCTGCTCTTAGTGGGGTGGCAATATCAGGTACAAACAAACCTTCGAACAAAGAAAAAAAAAACAGCACTTTTAAAAAAAAACTATGGTGGTTCAGGAATGCCTGTTCTTTCTTCGTTTGAAGAATCGTTTGTACCTCACATACTTAATGATGACATCCTCCATTAGTTTTTTAATAAGAGAAAATATTAAGATATTTTTATTTTTCTAAAAGTGCCTACAAATGTCATTACAATAACTATTCTCCAGTCTACATAGCTTTGATCACCTACTTAACAATGGATAGTATGTTTGATGTATTTGTTTTTGTCTTGATGAGGTTAAAACTAGATATTAATGGGGTACCCCCGCGTCAGCTACAATATAGTGTGGTGGTGGTGGTGCTCTCTGGGTAGGGTATGAATCAAAACTGAGTAAGAAAAAGAAACCCAGGATGGGCACTCTCCCACCTGCTAGATGATTAATGAATGATATTTAAAAACAAATTTATTCAATATCCAAGCTAAAATAATAGGTGCTAAAATGATAATTAAACGCAAATTGGATACAATAAGTAGAAACACAAAGGTAAGTGTTCTGGATCAACCATGTACTATTGAATAGGAATGCAATCATTTTCTATTCATAGAATGAAAGTGTGGGTATAATAACCACTGCTTTTTTGTTAAGGCATATAATGTGTAGTTTAATAACCACTATCACTGAAGAGGTCCCAACCATGCAGCAACCTCCCAGATCCTTTGAGCAGGGCCCTTGCTACTGATGTAACTTATATACCATTGCCTGGTCTGCCACCCTGGTATTCTGTACAAAGAGCAAAAAAGGATACTGGCTACCCACTGTTACATAGTTACATAGTAGATGAGGTTGAAAAAAGACGTAGGTCCATCAAGTTCAACCTATGCTAAATTTAGACAACAGATACTTTATCCTATATCTATACTTACTTATTGATCCAGAGGAAGGTAAACAAAAATCCCCAGTGGCATATCATCCAATGATATCTCATAAGGGGAAAATTAAATTCCTTCCTGACTCCAAGAATTGGCAATCGGATTAATCCCTGGATCAACATCCTTCCCATGTATACTTATTTGGTATATCCCTGTATACCTTTCCCATCTCAAAAAAAGATGTCCAACCGTTTTTTGAACAAATCTATTGTATCTGCCATCACAGTCTCCATGGGTAATGAATTCCACATTTTAACTGCCCTTACTGTAAAGAACACTTTCCTTTGTTGCTGGTGAAATCTTTTTTTCTCCAATCTTAAGGGATGGCCCTGAGTCCTTTGTACTGCCCGTGGGATGAATAGTTCTTTTGAAAGCTCCTTGTATTGTCCCCAAATATATTTGTATATAGGTGTCATATCCCCTCTTAGACGCCTCTTTTCTAATGTAAATAAATCTAATTTAGCTAGCCTCTCTTCATAAGTTAGATTGTCCATCCCCTTTATTAATTTGGTGGCTCTTCTCTGCACTCTCTCTAGTTCCATAATGTCTTTTCTTAGGATTGGTGCCCAAAATTGTACTCCATATTCAAGGTGTGGTCTTACTAATGCTTTGTAAAGGGGCATAATTATGTTTACTTCCCTTCCATCCATTGCCCGTTTGATGCAAGATAAGATCTTGTTTGCCTTTGCAGCTACTGCATGACTTTGGGCACTATTGCTAAGCCTGCTGTCTACAACCACTCCTAAATCCTTCTCCATCAAGGATTCCCTCAATATATCTCCATTTAATTTGTAAGTCGCCTTTTTATTCTTGCATCCCAAATGCATAACCTTAAATGTATCTGTATTAAACCTCATCTGCCATTTACCTGCCCACTTTTCCAGTCTCTCCAAGTCCTTGTGAAGAGAAATTACATCCTACTCTGATTCTATTATTTTACACAATTTAGTATCATCAGCAAATATGGAGACTTTGCTCTCCATCCCAACCTCAAGGTCATTAATAAACACATTAAAAAGCCGGTGTCCCAGTACCGATCCCTGAGGTACTCCACTCACGACTTTAGCCCAACCTGAAAAAGTTCCATTTATGACAACCCTCTGTTGTCTGTCCATTAACCAGTTTTCAATCCAAGTGCATATATTATTACTGAGTCCAATTTTCTTTATTTTGTACACCAACCTCTTGTGTGAAACCGTATCAAAGGCCTGTGCAAAATCTAAGTAGACCACATCAACTGCAAATTCCTACTTACCTCCTCAAATAAACAAATAAGGTTAGTTTGGCATGATCTATCCTTCATAAATCCATGCTGACTATTACTAATAATTTTTTTTTCCATGAGGTATTCCTGAATATTATCCCGTATTAAACCTTCAAGTAGTTTCCCCACTATTGAAGTAAGGCTTACTGGTCTGTAATTTCCCTGTTGTGATCTAGCTCCCTTTTTAAATATACAGTAGGCACCACATCTGCTTTACGTCAATCTTGTGGTACTGAGCCTGTGGAAATGGAGTTCTTGAATATTAAATATAATGGTTTGGCTATTACTGAGCTTAACTCCTTGAGAACTCTTGGATGTATGCCATCGGGGCCAGGTGCCTTATTTACTTTAATTTTTTCAAGTCGCTTATGAACTTCTTCCTCAGTTAACCAATTGTTCATTAATATGGAGGTTGTGACTTCCTACTGCGGAACTACTATTGAACTTGATTTCTCCCTAGTAAACACAGAGGCAAAGAATTTGTTTAGTACCTCTGCTTTTTCCTTATCTCCAATAATCTGCCTACCCATCTCACACTAAAAGGGTCCTATATTTTCTTTTCTTATTTTTTTGTTATTAAGGTTCTTAAAGAACTTTTTAGGGTTGACCTTACTTTCTATTGCAATCCTTTTTTCATTATCCATTTTTGCTAATTTGATTGCCCGTTTACAATTTTTGTTACATTCCTTATAATTCTGATACGATGTCTCCGTCCCTTCTGACTTAAAGAATCTAAATGGATTCCTCTTCTTGTCCATTTCCTCCCCTACCTGTTTATTTTGCCACATTGGTTTCGACTTATTTCTTTTATACTTATTACCCAAGGGTATACACTGATAAGTGTGCTTTTCTAGCAATGTTTTAAAGACTGCCCATTTATTTTCTACATTTTTCCCTGCAAAAACATCATCCCAATGTATTACTACTAGATTAGACCTCAGTTTATTCAAATCTGCCTTTCTAAAGTTTAAGGTCTTTGTTGAACCCAAGTAATCTGTTATTTGATAATTTATTTCAAATGAGACCATGTTATGATCACTGTTACCCAAATGTTCCAGGACTTGAATATTTGTTATTACTTCTACATTGTTTGATATGACCAAATCCAGAACTGCCCCTCTCCTGGTTGGTTCCTCAATAATTTGGGTCATATAATTGTCTTTAAGCACCCCCAAAAACCTGTTTCCTTTTGTTGTAATGCTAATCTCATTGCCCCAGTCTATGTCTGGATAATTAAAATCCCCCATTATGCAAACATGACCCAGTTTTGATGCCTTCTCCATTTGCAAAAGTATTTTAGCTTCCTCAATCTCACAGATATTTGGTGGTTTATAGCATATTCCCACAAACATTTTCTTTATACTTTTACCTCCACTGCTAATTTCTATCCACAAAGTCTGTACATTTTCATAATTCCCTTCATAGACATCATCCCTTATAATAGGTTTTAGATCCAGTTAAACATATAAACATACTCCACCTCCCCTTCTATTTGTTCGATCCTTCCGAAAAAGGGAATAACCCTCTAAATGAATTGTCCAGTCATGAGTTTCATCCCACCAGCTCTCAGTAATGCCTATATATCATACTGCTCCCTTTCAGCTATTAATTCAAGCTCTCCCATTTTATCTGTCAGGCTTCTTGCATTAGCAAGCATGCATTTAATTTTTTTCAGCCTGTACTATTATCTTTTCTGCTCCTTCCTTTCTGCGCCCACTTGGTTTAGTTTTTAGAAGTTTTCTGTATTATCTGTATTTACTATGGGTGTCTTACTGCTTGTCAAACTCGCACTTGCCCCCATTCTACCTCCATACCACCTCGTATCATCCTCTATTCCATTTAGTTCATTATCTGTTTCATTCCCCTCCCCCTTCCATCCTAGTTTAAAACCTCCTCCAACCTTTTTAGCATTCTCCTCCCTAGCATAGAAGATCCCTCTTTATTGAGGTGCAATCCGTCCCTAGAATATAGCTGACACCTCTCAGAAAAGGAGTCCCAGTGCTCTAAAAACCCAAACCCCTCCTTCCTGCACCACTTTCTTAGCCATGCATTAACCTCCCTGATCTCTGACTGTCTCCCTGCGGTAGCGCATGGCACTGGCAGTATTTCAGAAAATACTACCTTGGAGGTCCTTGCCTTAAGCTTTTGGCTTAGATCCCTGTAATCATTTTTTAGGACACTCCATCTTTCTCTAACTTTGTCATTGGTGCCAACGTGTACCAAGACCGCCGGGTCAATCCCAGCTCCCCCCCCCCACAACAATCTGTCTACCCGATCCGCAATGTACCGAACCAGAGCACCCGGGAGACAACAAACTGTTCGGTTCATGCGGTCACGGCAACAGATTGCCCTATCTACCTTCCTAATAATGGAGTCCCCTACCACCACAATCTTTCTTTGTATCTGAGCATCCTGAGTCCCCACTGTGCTGAGGAACTATTCCCCTGGCTGCTAGAGGAATTAGTCTCCCTCAGCCTTGCCATTTCTGCCCGACATTCCCAATATCTTCACTCAATATGGCAAATCTATTGGATGTGTCAGCTCAGAAACGACCTGCCTCTCCCTATTGCCCTGCTTCCCCTTCTGTCACACAGCTACCTACCTGCTCCTCACTAACAGCAACCAAGCTACCTTCCTGCTCCTCACTAACAGCGCCACCATCTGCACCACTAGTCAAAGCAAGGGCCTGCTCAGTGAGCTCTAAACCCCTTTCAAGATTGCCAATGTCCCTCAATATTGCAAGTTGCCTCTTCAGATCAGCAATCTCTGACTCTAAAGAGACCACCCGCTCACACTTCCCACAGTGGTATGCTCCTTTGAACAGCTGATCCAAGTGCACATATATGTGGCAAGATGTGCATTAAGTGGCATTTTCAATCCTGCTCATTCTAGCAACTATGAAGTTTAGAAGTACTAACAGTAAACTGTACTTCAATAAAGTATACCTTGTTTAACCGCTTCCTTGTTCAAACTGCTTCTGGTTCTAACTGCACACACTTTAAATAACCAGCACTTCAAACCAACCACGCAGATCAGTCAGTACACGCAAGCTCAACTGGTTACTACATTACACTGGTAATGTAAAGAATGGGTGCAACAGTATTATAAGAGCACCAGTGTGTAAACGGAGCAAGGAAACGTGCAAACATAAATGCACTCTGCTGTATAGTGTAAGGATTTAGTCACTGAAGGTAAGGCTATGCTTATAGTGACGGCGACTGCAATGTCAGGCTACGGTCGCTGGAAAAATCAAATTGAGATGAATTCCAGCTATCACGCCCAAGCCGTCGCACCATCGCGCCGTCGCGTTGCACTTACTATAAGCGCATGCAACGGCGGCAATGCATTAATTTTGATGCGACGTCATGTCGCTGTCGCCGGCACTATAAACTTAGCCTAAGGCAGGTTCATGAATCAGCACATTGACTCCAGTTGCAACGGTCTGGTAGCTATTATGAGATACTTGGCGGCAGCAATAATTGCCCACCTTAATTAATCAGTAGAAACAGCTAGAGCAGCCAGAGCACATTAGGAAAGACAGTATACGATGTACGGATCAGTACCCTATATTTTGCTCTTGTTGATAAAATGCTGTAAAAATAGGCTCAATAGTACCAAACTTAATAAAATATGATATGTACAACTTGTAGAAAACTAAGGTGCCCCTGTGCAAATTGACCGGGCTACCTCACCAGCCGGTGCTGTTTCATGGACAGGTGTGGGCTATTTCTTCATTATTTCATCATCAATTAAGCAGGTAAAAGGTCTGGAGTTGATTCCAAGTGTGGCATTCACATTTGGAAGCTGTTGCTGTGAACCCACAACAAGCGGTCAAAGGAGCTCTCAATTCAAGTGAAACAGGGAATCCTTGGGCTGCAAAAAAAAAAGAAAATCCATCAGAGAGATAGCAGGAACATTAGGAGTGGCCAAATCAACAGTTTGGTACATTCTGAGAAAAAAAGAACGCACTGGTGAGCTCTGCAACACAAAAAGGCCCGGACGTCCACAGAAGACAACAGTGGTGGATGATTGTAGGATCCTTTCCATGGTAAAGAAAAACCCCTTCACAACATCCAGCCAAGTGAAGAACACTCTCCAGGAAGTAAGCATATCATTATCCAAGTCTACCATAAAGAGAAGACTTCATGAGAGCAAATACAGAGGGTTCACCACAAGGTGCAAACCATTCATAAGCCTCAAGAATAGGAAGGCCTGATTAGACTTTGCCAAACAATATCTAAAAAAGCCAGCCTAGTTCTGGAACAGTAGTCTTTGGACAGATGAAACTAAGATCAACCTGTACCAGAATGATGGGAAGAAAAAAGTATGAGATGGCTTGGAACGGCTCATGATCCGAAGCATACCACATCATCTGTAAAACACGGTGGAGGCAGTGAGATGGCATGGCCATGCATGGCTTACAATGGCACTGGGTCACTAGTGTTTATTGATGATGTGACAGAAGACAGAAGCAGCCAGATGAATTCTGAAGTGTATAGGGATATATTGTCTGCTCAGACTCAGCCAAATTCAGCGAAGTTGATTGGAAGTACCACATAAAGCAGTACTAGTACTAGTTATATGTCAACATATTTGTGAGCACATTTAGGCCCGAAGTTACTAAATGTGTAAAGTTTTCACACACTTTATAAGTCCTTTTCAATTGAATTGGAGTTAAAGTTTGCACCACTTACAGTACTTACCACACGTGGCTTTGCACCAGTTACTAATATTTTAGCTTTAGGGACTTATTAATTATTCAATAAGCGACATCCAAGAAGTGATCTCTCAGAGTAATGAAAATCATTTGATTATTTCTACACCTCAGCTATTTTAAAAGCATTCGTAAATCAAAATAAAGAAATGTACACTATGTTTGGGAACATTTACGATAATCAACCAATAGAAGATACAAACAAAATAAGGCTCAGCAACATTGTGTGATGGGGGACACCATGTAACCAGAGTTTGTCACAGCAACACTTGAAGGATTGCTGAAGACACTGATTTGGGTAGAGAAAAACAATACAAATCAGTGTATACTTGAGTCACCTATGACTCTTGTCTTGTCTCAGATGACATTGTTATTTTTCCACATTCCCAAAAGACCTCCAACACCGAATCATAGAACTGGCTGAAGCAAGTTAAAAAAAAATTGACCTCCATCTGAATTTCAGCAACAAATGGGTCAACTCTACAAATATAAAAATAGTAAGAATAGAACTAGAACATTTGGAAAAGTACTGTATTTCTACATAAGCCAGCAAGCATTTGTGCATGGGAATCTTGTGATTAAAATCAATAGGAAAATGAAAATGGGATGGGAGCACATTTGGAAGAAATGGGACAATCTTTCAAGGGAACCCAGGGGAATCCAGTGTATTGTATATGTGCTCATGTATGGATGTGAAACGTGGATCCTAAATGTGAAGGTAATTCAGAAGCCTAATACAACTCAAAGAAATATGGAGAACTGTATGCTGGGTATTTGCAGAAGAGACTGGAAAAACATATATATATAATGCAATTTAACCCAATATCATCTCAAATGTTGTAAACATTATCCCAGGTAAATTCAGAAATCTATTTTTTTTAAATGTAACATGTTCTTGTGCAAAAAAAATCAGACCATTTTATTTGATCTTAGACCAAACTAAGATGGCAATACATCCAAAGCCAGAGCATTTTATGGTACAATAGTTCAAGAAAAAAAGTCAAGCAGTGAAGATTGCTGAAGATGTGATAAACCTCTTGTGGCGCTAAGGCAAGGAGTGGCCTATAGGAATTGATTGGACCGTGGATAAAGTCATGTTCCTTAAATGAATACCTCAAGAGAGGGGAGACAAAACATAGAAAACACTGCAATAGTGCATTACCCAAGGACTATGTATGGTAAATGAACAGAACAATTTATTGTAATAACAATGAAAAAAATAAAATAGAATACATATGTATATCAAGTGTAACGGGTATTCCACCCCACCCAATCGCATATATAGTGTGGGTGCGTAGAACATACGGTGTTACCCGGTGTGGTGCATATACCTGCAGGCTCACAGGAGGTCTGAGCCTCCGCTAGTGAGAGCCTGGGGTGAATCCTCTGGAACGTATCTTCTTTCAGCGCCTCCACCTATGTAGGATTCTATGGAAGTGTAGAATGACCCTACATAGGAACCCACTCAGAAACCACACACACAGTCATTATATAACTAATGACGTTATTAACATATAATAATAACCTGTGTCCCTCTCACGAGGAGACACTGACAGTGACGTCTCGCAGGACAATTCCCCAACACTAGGTGATCCCACCCAGTGTCCCAAGAACCCCACCCAATGTCCCGTACTCCTACAGAGATAGTCAATGGGTGACTGCGCAGTCATAAGAACCTCTAGGCCTGTTGGTGCACATATGATGGTATAATACCTGCCGAGCACTCCGGTGCTCGGGTCAGCAACAATCTTCTCAAAGGATCAGTCGGGCGATGCCTCCTTCTGATCCTTGAACCGCACTCCTTGTACGTGGGCCGCTAGAGCGGTCCCACTCCGGAACAGTCTCTGTGGACCCCAACGTGGGTCCAACCGCTTCACGGGAACAGCGATACTTCTCTGTGTCCCTACCTACATAAGGGGCACGTGCTGCACTATAGGCCGTCCCTATAATACAGCAACCTATGGTGGCTTGGGATACTCCTATGGGCCTAAGGGGTTAGGACCTGTCCCACTCCCCTAACTACCCACGTCCCTTCAGCCTTACTAACGCTAACAGCCAACGTGCTGCGCAACACGGTGCCTGCCTGTCAGACCTCACAGCACTAACAGCCGTGACTCTGACAAGGCAGCACTCTATGCTAAGGGCAGCGTCCCTATCTTGGGCCTCCCTAAGCACTTACCCACCCAACTAGTGGGGAGTTGGAGCCTACCTGGGGTGTGGGTACCTATGTGGGGCAGGAGCTGCACTCGCTCCCCGCACCCTTCCTTCCCTACAGCTCCCTGACTCCAACTCTCTGTCACCTTCCTTTCCCAGCTCCCACTAATGTAAGTGACAGGGTCCCTAACCTGAGGGCTGCCCCTGGCAACACTCACCTTACTGGGGAGCTGAGCTATCTTGAACCAAGGGGGAGCTGGCCTAATACAGGGGAGTCCCTTTCTCCTGCACCCTACCTCCTTCCCTTGTCTGTTCCTTCCTCTGACCTTGCTCTGACTGACTACGCAGCTCTCTGCCCGCGAAATGTATCCAATCTATCCAGGGCAGTCCTGCAGCCCTATTGGCTCCTATGAGGCACCTGGTGCCTCCCTCGCTAGGCACTATGGGAATTGTAGTCCCGGGGCACTTACAATAACATTGGGGCCGCGTGCGCGCCCTCCCTCTGCCTATACTCACCCCTAATGGCCGCCACAACCTCTCACTAGCTATCCCTACTCTCGCGCGACTCTCCTGCGCCTTCCCTGCCCTCACGCAACTGCTCCCTGGCGCTAGGGTTCTCCTTGCGCATGCGCGAGCTATCGGGGCCGCCTGGGACCTACTGCGCATGCGCGAACCGGCGCAACATGGCGGCGCCCTTACCACCCGGCTCCGAGAGCGCCGGGAGCCCTGAGACACGCGTGCGGCCTTGGCAACCGGCCGCACGCGTCCCTGGCAACCCCCGAGCCGGGGCCTGACCGCCCTCACCCCTGAGATCGCCGCGCGGTGCCGCCATTTGACTCGGCTGCACCCGCGATCGTCAGTAAGGTGAGGGGGGTGCTGACAGGCTGGGGAGACCTGGCTACACAAGTATAAAACATCTCAGTGCAGCAGCACCTAAATGGATAAAACTTGTTCCGCCGTGGGAACAATTGGAATCCTACTCACCAGAGGTGGCTAGGACATGCACATATGATTTTTGGTCTCTTTAGCTGGTTGACACCGCTCGCCGTGGGGTGAAGTACGTCAGTAGCTCGAGGAGATCCGCCTTCCGTGCTCGGAGTCAGCTGCTGCCAGAGTCTCATCGATCGGCTCCTCTGCTGACGTCACCTCCGGTATCTTACTGCTACGGTGTCCCTGCTGTGCCAAAAAAAGTCCAACGCCTTTCGAAACTCCTAATTGTGGGTTTCTTTGTCAGGGATAGCTGCTACATGGATGTGTACTCCTATATATACCTCCAGTTCTTTCAATTTGGGCAATTACCATCGTTAAATCATTGAAAAACGGCCGGTAATACCGTTACATCCTTAAATATTTTAGATAGATAGAACAATGACTCGCATACAATCTTGCAATACAACAACAAAAGATAAACATAAGTATTATTAAAATATTGAATACTTAAATACTCGGTCGTCCTGTTTGGAGTGATGGTTACATCTAGCTGTATAAAGGGAAGATAGGGTAATTAAACCCACCTTCATACATTGTAGATGATTACCACTAATATAAGTGAGTGGAACTTGGATTTCTAGCTAGAGACGACCGAGTATAAGTATGTCAGACAATAATATACAATAACATATACAGTAAAATTAATTGGCAATTAGTACTAGGATAATAGATACAAATTCAACAACATATGGAATGAAATTCATCATAGATATTAGAGACGCACTTTAATAGGACGGAAATTTTGGAAATTGATTTACTGACTTTGAATTAAGTTCAATTAGAATGGTTAATAATCATAAATGAAATACAAATATTATATAATAATAATGTCACCAAGGACATTTATATACTTTATATGGATCCAACTTTACCAAAATCCTATAAACCTTCACATCGGAAGGTCATCTGAAGGCTGTGATTTGAGAAAAAATATATTATTTGAAGAAAAATGTTATTTAAAGAAAAAAATTTTTTTTCTTTAAATAACATTCTTTAAATAACATTTTTCTTCAAATAATATTTTTTTTCTCAAATCACAGCCATCAGATGATCTTCCGATGTGAAGGTTTATAGGATTTTGGTAAAGTTGGATCCATATAAGGTATATAAATGTCCTTGGTGACATTATTATTATATAATATTTGTATTTCATTTATGATTATTAACCATTCTAATTGAACTTAATTCAAAGTCAGTAAATCAATTTCCAAAATTTCCGTCCTATTAAAGTACGTCTCTAGTATCTATGATGAATTTCATTCCATATGTTGAGACGAAATCACCTTGTACCAGTGGGGAAAGGTGAATCAGCGGGCACTATGATGCAGAAAAGGCTTTGAGAAAGCCCAATCTGTGGGTGAAACGAGTTAGAGCCGCAGGGGTATGTCTCCCCTCCTCTTGTTTTTATCCATGCCTGAATAAAGAACCATTTTTTTAGCACAGTCCAGCCTCCGCAGCCTTTCCTGCATCGTAGTGCCCGCTGATTCACCTTTCCCCACTGGTACAAGGTGATTTCGTCTCGTCTGTACTCAGCAAAGGAGCACACAGACCCGGTTACACATAAGGACACATGTGAGTACATTACTATTCAATTGGGAGCTTCCCCAGGTTCACTGGTTTATTTCATTGCAGGACATCTATGAGAGGTCTGGGAGGGTCCTAGGACTACCCCCAGACAACTCTCTTTGTCCTTGCTAGACCGTGTTCCATCTAGGGGTTAAAGCCTAAAGCTCCAAATATGTACTAAGGAGAATATGTGACCTGGTTGCAGTGATTCATTTTCATGAGTGGGTATAAATGCTCTATAGCACTAGTTAATTGGGGGACCCCACCTCAATATTTTTTCCTGTCATTCCATATGTTGTTGTATTTGTATCTATTATCCTAGTACTAATTGCCAATTAATTTTACTGTATATGTTATTGTATATTATTGTATATTATTGTCTGACATACTTATACTCGGTCGTCTCTAGCTAGAAATCCAAGTTCCACTCACTTATATTAGTGGTAATCATCTACAATGTATGAAGGTGGGTTTAATTACCCTATTTTCCCTTTATACAGCTAGATGTAACCATCACTCCAAACAGGACGACCGAGTATTTAAGTATTCAATATTTTAATAATACTTATGTTTATCTTTTGTTGTTGTATTGCAAGATTGTATGCGAGTCATTGTTCTATCTATCTAAAATATTTAAGGATGTAACGGTATTACCGGCCGTTTTTCAATGATTTAACGATGGTAATTGCCCAAATTGAAAGAACTGGAGGTATATATAGGAGTACACATCCATGTAGCATCTATCCCTGAAGAAGAAACCCACAATTAGGAGTTTCGAAAGGCGTTGGACGTTTTTTGGCACAGCAGGGACACCGTAGCATTAAGATACCGGAGGTGACGTCAGCAGAGGAGCCGATCGATGAGACTCTGGCAGCAGCTGACTCCGAGCGCGGAAGGCGGATCTCCTCGAGCTACTGACGTACTTCACCCCATGGCGAGCGGTGTCAACCAGCTAAAGAGACCAAAAATGTTTTATACTTGATATACATATGTATGCTATTTTATTTTTTTCATTGTTATTACAATAAATTGCTCTGTTCATTTACCATATATAGTCCTTGGGTAATGCACTATTGCAGTGTTTTCTATGTTTTGTCTCCCCTATCTTGAGGTATTCATTTAAGGAACAGGACTTTATCCACGGTCCAATCAATTCCTATAGGCCACTCCTTGCCTTAGCGCCACAAGAGTTTTATCACATTTACATCCATTCCTGGTTGTGAGATAACCAGAGAAACTTTTTGGGCAGCTCCAGGACTATTTTTTGGACTCTAAATCACAGGTTTATTCATTGTCATATGTTCATTTATACATTTATTTATTTAAGTTGTCACGCGAGCGCTATATTGCACTTATATTTTTATATTTTCACTTGTTCAGTGAGGATTACTGCTTTACATTACAGTGTAAAATGTGTGCATGAATTGTTGTATTACATAAACTATTTTGTAGCCATGCCACCTGTGGCTACTAATCTGCCCTTGTAATCGGCAGTAAGCTCTTGTAAGAGCAGGCCTTGCCAGCAGTTAATATGGGGTTTCCCCACTCCTTGGTGCTGCACTTGATTGGCAGTGGGAGATAGTGACCACAGGTCTGAGCATGTCCAATCATGGCACAGACCTGGTGCCCTCCTCCTAGCTGTACGTAACGGCAGTACCACCCCAAATTCAGTGTGCTTCTCCCCACAGATAGAGGCAAGGTCAGACAACTGGGAGCCTGAGATTGTGTCCTTCCCTATTCCTCTCCCCCTGTTACCAGCAGGTATCATGCACCACATGACTAGTAATTACCAAATCTCCTTGGGGAAAACACTGTTACAATTCTTTAGCATTACGTGAATTCCAAGCTAGCATAGGACCTTGATGTTTTTATTTAAAAATCCATTGCATGACCAGTGCATACCTATAATATTTGTGTTGTTGTTTTTAAACCATTACATTTATATATATTTCAAAATGTAGTCACTGCCCTTTCCAAGTTGTTGCTTTCAAACAGTAGCATATAGATGGTTAAAAAAAGACAAAGATGTCCAGATGTTA
This sequence comes from Ascaphus truei, assembly GCF_040206685.1. Classification (NCBI taxonomy): domain Eukaryota; kingdom Metazoa; phylum Chordata; class Amphibia; order Anura; family Ascaphidae; genus Ascaphus; species Ascaphus truei. The sequence goes on from NC_134485.1 coordinate 283,004,311, forward strand.
TAACAACAGTGGCTCTATGCTCTATAATTAACCGGTTTCAGATGAATAAGTCTTGGGGGAGAGCAGGGGGTGGACTCCCAGTGCACATCAAACATTCCTGATCCTCTCCTGAGTAAAGAACTTATTGCCTCTGTCACAAGATTCAGACAGGCTTGAAGAGACAGTGCAGAGGTAAAAACTTGCCAAAGGGCAGAGTTGTAAAAGAGGATTTCAGTTTTTGATCCTCATCACCTTTCACCATTTACAAAAAAAACAACATAATATAGTCAACATATCAGAAGCAGTTGTTTGTCTTTATTCATTGTCCTACCTGATCAAAGAAACTCAAATGCTAAATTGGTAAGAAATGTCAGTAAACTTGGAGTTGTGTTATTTAATAATACCACCATTTTAACAGTTGGCTGTTGATCAGTTTATTTATATTTAATAATCCTGACAAGAAACGTTCCATAAAATGGTATTCTTTAACACGAAATACATAATGCTAAATAAAAACTGCTCCTGAGAAACCTACTTTTACAAACATAAATTCATTATTAAATCTTTAGATTCAGTCTTTAACAGAATAATGTGTTTCAATAGAATATTTTCAAAATAGAGACGTTTTGCAATGTGTGACTCATGAAACTATATCAAAATAAATAATGAAACATATTCATGCTGGGAAAATGTAATACTTGTCATTTATATCTGCTATATCATTGTTACAGATTACACATATATGTGATATTAATAATAAATAACACACACTCTGGCACCTAAACTAATTGCAGGTACTTCCTCCTTTTATTCTTTACAGCCAAATCATCCCCAGGCTTAACCTTCTCCTGCAAAATCTGTAGTTGCAGCATAAAGGCTGTGCTTGAGGCATCTTATGTTTAATCAAATCATGAGTGATGGTTTTATTATTTTTTTCGTATTAAAAACTTCCAGAGTGCAACATTACTCTGAATGTTGTTCATTCTGCTTATATATTTCCTTCAACACCATGCTAATATTAAAGCAGAATGTACTTATGGTTCATCAAGTCTGGCTACCTCACCACATGGTGATTTCTATTATAAACCAAATCTCTTTGAATAGGAGAAGACAGAACAAAAGGGATGCAAACATCCTTTAAAGTGTAGAACACTTCATACAGTAATTTCCACAATAAAGACTTGGGCTGGTGACCACTTCCTGTACAAGTTTCCATTTTTTTTTTAAGTAAGGCAATGAGGAGTTATGTTACTATCAGATAAGAAAAACTTCAGATGTCATGTGTATTTCTTTGGTATTAAACTTGGCACTCATTCACTTTAGAAATGACAAGAGTTTGATAGTTACGTAAAACTCTGGTTAAATATTTAATAGGAAGATATTTAATGATGAAGGCCTTGTTTATGAATCCACACAAGTGACAGACAATGGGGACGATTCAATAAGCAGTGCGCTTTTGCGCCCAATTGGAAAATTTGTAATCCCACGATAAAAAATGAAGCCAGGTGCGGGATTCATTAAGAAGTGAAGCGCATTTGAATAGGTGCAGGCAACAACATGCCCGATCGTGCGAGCTGTATTTTTCCCCCCTGCTATCGTGCTTAAAATTCTAAAGCGCGATAGCTGATTGAAAAAAAAGCAGCCTGTAAGAGCTGCATGGAGACGCTGCGTCTCCATGCATGGCTCTTATAGGCGATCGTATAGTATAAATATACATTTTAATACAAGTGTACATATGGGTCTCCTGAGCTGAACCGCATTTGTTTCTGCCTCGGGACCCCCTACTTCATGAGATTCAGGCCCCGTTATGGGGTGCTGGTATCTCCTGTGCTTTTCAATGTCCCCGTCACGTGACCGGGGGATTTAAATCCTGAAGGGGATACCGGCACCCCATAACGGCGCCTGGATCACATGAAGTAGGGGGTCCCCGAAGCTGAAATGAATGCGTTCAGCTCAGGAGACCCCTGCTCATGTACACTATTATCAAACTCACAATAACAATTATTTATGAACTGTAGCAGATAAGCACCTTTAATTTTAATGTTTCAGATAGTGTGTGGGAGCAGGGGATAACCTGAGGTGAACCGCATTTATTTCAGCCTCGGGCCCCCTTGCTTCAAGAAGTACAAGGCCCATTATGGGGTGCCGGTATCCCACTGCAGATTTAGAATACCCTGGTCACGTGACGCGCAAGTTTTTACTTCCCGGGGAAAAACGGCACCCCATAACAGGGTCTGTATCATGGGAAGTAGGTGGTCCCCAAGGCTGAAACCAATGCGGTTCAGCTCTGGATCCCCCTTGCTCCCGCACACTTTTATCAAAACCTATAGAAAAATGAATGAAAATAGTTAATAATTTTGGCACCTACACGCTAAGGCAACGCAAAGACATTATGGGGGCTATGCACTAAGCTCTGAGCTTTCGCGCTGGCCTGAAAAAAAATTGCACGTCCGATAAAAAATGAATCCGGCGGTGCGATTCACTAAGGCCTTGAGCCCATTTTCTATCGGACGTGCCCAAAACTGGCTTACGCTAGCTGATAGAAAAAAAAACCGCCTGTAACATTTGCATGGAGATTCGGCATCTCAATGCAAGGCTATTACAGGCGATCATACACAAAATAAATACATTTTAATAATAGTGTACATGAGCAGGGGGTCTCCGGAGCTGAACCGCATTGGTTTCAGGTCCGGGGACCCCCTACTTCAGGAGATATAGGCCCCGTTATGGGGTGCCGGTATCCCCTGCACTTTAAAGCTTCCGCGTCACGTGACCGGGACATTTACATTCTGCAGGGATACCGGCACCCCATAACGGGGCCTATATCTCCTGAAGTAGGGGGTCCCCGAGGTTGAAACCAATGCGGTTCAGCTCTGGAGACACCTTACACATCTACACTACTGTCAAAACACACACAACAATAACCAATAATTCATTATCGTAGCGGATAGCCGCTATTGTAATGAAGCTGCATTAATGTAAATTTTAATAATAGTGTGCGGGAGCAGGGGGTCTCCTGAGCGGAACCGCATTGATTTCTGGCTCAGGGACCCCCTGCTTCCCGAGTTACAGGCCCCGGTATGGGGCATCGGATGCCAGTATCGCCGCCATCTTTATAGCGTCCAAGACGCGACGGGAACGCTATAAAGATGGCGGCGACAATGGCATCGATGCCCCAATGGCATCGATGCCCCTATCCGCTAAGGCAATGAAGGGGTTAAGGCACAATAGCATATTTATTGGGGACAATTGCTCCCAATAAACATAGCAATATACAACACACATCCCCCCTGCCCCCTAGCACATACAATACAGTAATGGGCAAAATAACTATTATCCAGATATGGATAATAGATTATTTGCCCATTATTAAACACATAAATCAGCATAAATAAATTGAGTTCTACTACATCCGGGCATGAAACGGCCACCGTTGGCAAAAAATAACATAGCACATATTTCAAATGCCAGTTAACCCCTTAATCACCTTAGCGGATAATAACCGCGACAGTAATTAAGGGGTTAACCCACCCTGTCCCCATTCATTTGTACAGTGGGATATATATATATATATATATACACACATATATCTATATATATACATATATTTACATATATACATATTTATAACACCAATATACAAATAAATGGTTAAGGATTACATAAACATGTATAAATAAAAACATCAAATCTGAATCTCATAATTATCACATAATACAATTAAACCAGTAGCACATTGCATCTTAAAATTAATCCAGCAGCACTTTTAAAAATAAAGGATATCTCCCCTCCCAACAAACCAGCAGCTAGAAAAATATAAACAAATGTCAAACAATTGCATTGGAGTGTGTACATGATGCAATTAATCTGTGCATCATGTAACACTATACAAAATCAATTTCAAAATAAAATACACTATGAACAACAACATACAATGCCATACACAAAATCAAATAGAAACTAAGCAAGTAAACATAAATAAATTTACCATCAATCAATTAATCAATTTCCTAAATCAATTACAATACAATCCAAATCAATTATACAGTTCGCTATTCAATTCCTAAATACAAACCTCTGAGAAAATAATTCTACTTAAAGTAACCACCATTATACAAATCTAACTACCAGAAATAAGCCATTATTCAAAAGCAAGCCCCTGAAATATACTACTGCAAAGAGCATTAAAAATGACATGTAACTAAATATAAATTAAATTACACACACAACAATTTAGAAATAAAGCAGCTAAAAACATTTGAAATACATGAAAAAAACATAAACATTAGCAAATCAATCATTTATTATCCCTGTATGTCTATCCATATGTATACACATTACATACAGGGGCAATAAAAGAGCATATAAAACAATGCATTTCCATCTAAAAATCACATACAATACACCCATTCAGTGTCCCTGAATGTATGTATATCCATAGGGACATAGATCAATTCAGGGGCATTAAATGAAAAAAAAAAAACACATTAAAAAAAATCAAAAAACCTGTGAAAGTTAAAATAATATACTTTTCTTTTGTTTACTTACCATTAGATGCCCACTCACCGAAATCCAGGGGAACCGGAAGCTCGGGAACAAACAATCCAAAGGTAACCATAAAATAATAAACCCTTACAATCCACGTGTGTCTTCTTTCATCTATATGTAATCCATTTCGTCAATGGGGGTCTTCATCTGTATTCTTCTTTCTTCTATCTTCTATCTTCTTCCGGGTCTTCTTCTCTTCTAGCGCCACGCCCTGGTCTTCTTTCTTCTTTAGG